>NW_020958635.1:0-4065 GCF_003031625.1 Empidonax traillii | reverse complement strand
TTCTTCTTTTATTTCCTTTTTTCCTTTTCTTCCATTTTGTATCTTTTGCCTTTATTTATTTTTCCTTTATTTTTTCCTTTATTTTTCTTTTGTTTTTCCTTTATTTTTCCTTTATTTCCCTTTTTCCTTTTCTTCCATTTTTTATCCTTATTTATTTATCCTTTATTTCCCTTTTTTTTTGTTTTTTTTTCTTCTTCCTTTATTTCTTTTTTTTCCTTTTCTTCCACTTTCTATCCTTTTTCTTCATTTATTTTCCCTTTATTTTTCCTTTATTTTCTTTTCTCTTCTTATTATTCTTCTTATTTTTTCTGTTTTCTTCCTATTTTCCTTTTTTCTTCTTCCTTTCTTCTCCTTTTTTCCTTTTCTTCCTTTTTAATACTTTTTCTTTATTTATCCTTTATTTTTCCTTTATTTCCTTTTTTCCTTTTCTTCCATTTTGTATCTTTTGCCTTTATTTATTTTTCCTTTATTTTTTCCTTTATTTCCCTTTTTCCTTTTCTTCCATTTTTTATCTTTTCCCTCCTTATTTATTTATCCTTTATTTCCCTTTTCCCTTCTTTCTTCTTCCTTTATTTCCCTTTTTTCCATTTCTTCCAATCTTTATCCTTTCTCTTTATTTTTCCTTTATTTTTCCTTTATCCCCCTTTTTCCTTCCTTCCATTTTTTATCTTTCCTCCTTACTCAGTTTTCCTTTATTTCCCTTTTCCCCCCATTCCTTCTCTCCCTTTTTTTTCCCTTCCATTTTTCCCCCCTTTCCCTGTGGATTCCTTATGTTGGTTGGGAGCAAAGCTGATGTTGGGAGCCGCAGGAATTTAGGGGGATAAATGCAGGAAGATGGATTTTATCCGTAGGGATATTGTGTGGACATGGAAAACCTGAGCAGAGCCTGGAATAAAAACTGGGAATAAATTCCTGGGGCAGGAATTTGGGTGCTCTGAGTGCTCTGGAGACAGACTGGGAATGCTGGGAATGTTCACCTGGAGAAGGGAAGGATCCAGGGAGACCTTGGTGTCTCTTCCAGGGCCTAAAGGGGCTCCAGGAGAGCTGGAGAGGGATTTGGGATGAGGGATGGAGGGACAGGACACAGGGAATGGCTTCCCAGGGTTAGTGGGATATTGGGAAGGAATTCCTGGCTGGGAGAGTGGGGAGGGGCTGGAATGGAATTCCCAGAGAAGCTGTGGCTGCCCCTGGATCCCTGGAAGTGTCCAAGGCCAGGTTGGAGCACCCTGGGATAGCAAGAGGTGTCCCTGCCCGTGGAAAGGGATTGGAATTCCATGATCTTTCCTCTCCCTTCCCACCCAAACCATTCCATGATTCTCTGACTTTGGTGGATTTATCCCTCCTCATCCAACCTTTGGGACACAGAGGTTTCCTTGGGATTCAAAGCCCAAAGATTTAAAACCCTTCAACCCTCTCCCTGCTGCTCCCTCTGTCCCAGGGAATCCCTTTATCCCTTCCCAGCTGCTCCAGGATAAATCATTTCACGGGATCACAAAGTTTCCGGTGCTGCCGTTCCTTTTATCCCTCCAAATTCCCAAATGCCACCTGTAACTTAAACAGACCCTGTATTTTATGGGATATTATTCCCCTTTTCCAACCCAGCCTTCAGCAGGAATGGAATATTCCAGCCGGGTGGAATCTCCTCGAGGATAAAGTTTCCCAAATTTGGCCACTTTCCGTAATTTAAACCTCATTTGGAAGTGGTTTTGGGAACCTCTGGAAGTGGTTTTTCCAAGGCTCATAATCCCTTCCCGGATTTTTCAGTCGACAGGGACAGCTGTGGGAGTGAGGGACGGATTGAATTCCCAAATTTCTACCCTGCTAAGAGATCAGTGATGGCCAAGTTACCTTTTCTTCCCCACCCCTTTTTCCCGGGAAAAGGGTCTCGTAACTTCTCCGGCGTTTTAACCGTTCAAGGAGTTTTCCCGGTGGGGAAAAAAAAGAGGAAAACCGCCAGAAAGAAGGAAGGAATGGTGTAAATTCCCAGAATTTCTTCTCACCAGGATAAACTTGCGAGGCTGAAATGAATTTAAGCCGCTGCCCTGAGCCGAGTCCAACTGCCACCGGCATCTGGGCCGCGCTCCGGGATGTGCCCGGGCAGGTCCCGGAGCTCGGGAAGGCGGGAACCGGATTTTTGGGAGCACAGAGGTCACTTGGCAGAAAAGAGCTGGAGCGTCGCTTTCCATCCTGATTAATTCCGGCCGGGCCGAGCAAACGCCGAGGCTTCTCTCGGGCCCGGGGATGGATCCATCTGTTCCGTCCTGCCGCGAGAAATCCTGGAATGTTCCGAGCTGGGAACAACCTGCACGGATCATCCGAGTCCGGCTCCTGGTCCTGCACGGGATCATCCCGAGGAAAAGGGTCCAGTGTTACCCCCCCCCAGGCTGAGATTGTGGGATTTCCAGCCGGGTTTAAGTGAATGTTGTGCTGAACACGGATAAAAATTCCTAAATAATGGGATATTCCTATCCCAAACCCACAGAACGATCCGCTGGAAGGTTTGGGATTCGACAAGACGGTCCTTCCAAGCCAAACTATCCCAGAATTCCATAATCAGCTTTCCCCACTCTCTGGGCATTTATTTTCCTTCGGGAAACAAATAATTGGGATTAACCCTTTAATATCCCTCCTCCCAGCAGGGCACTGGGATTTCCTCCTTCTCCAGCCCAATTCCCTGCCTGGCAGGAATTCCCTGCAGGAATTCCCTCCAAACCTGTAGCGAGGGGAACGCGCGGGATCCCTGTTGGAGCATCCAGCTTTTCCTCGGCTCTTCCCTGGGCTCTCCCGCTTGCGGCAGAGCCGGATTCCGGATTCTCCGGCGCCCTTGGCACCGGCACATCCCACCATCTGCGTCCGGCGGCTCCGGCTCTCCCCAGGTCTCCGCGGCATCTGCGGCTCCCGCTTCCCGCCGGGCTCTCCTGGAAGCGGGATGTGCTCCGGGATCCGGGCAGGGCCGGGAGGTCACAGCTGTCAAAGACGGGAAAGGCGGGAAAGGGAAGAGCGGAGGGGGCGTTGCCGACCTCGGCCACCTGGCCGGGAGCTGGCGGA
The DNA here is from genome assembly GCF_003031625.1 of Empidonax traillii. NCBI lineage: Eukaryota > Metazoa > Chordata > Aves > Passeriformes > Tyrannidae > Empidonax > Empidonax traillii. Next base: position 1,017 of record NW_020958635.1, on the reverse strand, counting down.
GCTTTTCCCAGCCGGAATATCTTTGGATTGCAAATCATTGCCTTTAATCCTCCCCTCCCCCTCTCCCCCAGATAAATAGGGATTGAAGATTTGCTTCTGGAATTGGTGGTGGTGGATTCAGATCCGGGTTTATCCCCCGCAGCGTTCCCAGGATCCTCGGAGGCAGAAGGAGGCGACGAGGGATGAATCTCCGGGAAGATCCCAAAGCTATTCCAGTTTGGGATGTTTTCCGTGGAGAAAGGTTTTGTGGCTCAAAAAGGAGGAGCTGGGAGTGCAGGAGTGGCTCCTCTGCTGCTTTAAATTCCCAATTAATTTAGGAATTAAATTTAAATTATCAGGAGGATAAAAGGGGGCAAAAGGGAAAACGTGACTTATGTCATGGGAAGGAACTTCTTGGGAGCTGTGGGAGACAACGGGAATGTTTTCCTGTTCCCTCCCTCCCTCTAACAAATTCCCCATCTCTTCTGCACCAAAAATCACCCTTTTCCAACCCAAAATGGGTCGGTGCTGCCGCAGCAGGAATTGGAGCACCGGCAGGTGGGAATGATGAGAAGATGACAGGAAGCTCCAGCGTGGAAGTCCAGAGCAGTGGGATTTCTGTCCCTTATCCCTGTAAAACTGTGTGTGCGGAATGGCTTTGGAAAAGGGGCTGGCTTTGGCAAAGCGAGCTTAAAAGTTGCATTTCTATTTTTTGTGTTTATATTTTTGGTTTTTGCCATTTCTGGTTCCCGTTTTTGGCATTCCTGGCAGGTAAAAAAAAAATCTCCTTCCGCTGTTTCTCTTAAATACTTGGGAAACCTGGAATTTTCGACTCCAGGGATGGGGATTCCACCCCTGCCCTGGGCAGCTGTGGCAGGGCTGGACAAACCAGGAGGTTTGTCAGAGGAATTTTCCCGGATATCCAACCTAAACTTGGCAGGAATCTCTTTCCCCAGGAGCTGCTGGGAACCCTTTTTTCTCCCTCTCCAAGTGCAACTCTCAGCTCCTATTTTCCCCCTTTTTTTTTTTTTTTTTTAA
>NW_020958634.1:18053-19268 GCF_003031625.1 Empidonax traillii | reverse complement strand
GCAAACAGTGGCACTGCTGAGGGGAGAGGAGCAGGGGGAGAGACCTTGTGCCTGCCCACGCTGGGCAGGAGCTGCCCCAGGATGGCAGCTCTGAAGCACTCCCAGCATGTCCCTGGCAACAGCAGGGCAAGACTGGATTTCCAAATCAGGCTGGCAATGCAAAGAGCAGGAGTGTCCTGGTGTCACTGCAGGAGAGTTCGAGCCCTGCAGCAAGGGCACAGGAGAAGTGACCCAGTCCATGCAGTGGCCTCAGAAGATCCCACAGCATCCTGTAGCTCTTCTGCTCCCTGGCAGTGCTGCTGTGCTGGGATTTTTGTCCCCTTCCCCTTTGCAAATCCCCCCTGTCCTGCAGTGTGCTAGTGTTTAGGGACAGCTAACAAGGGTCTTGGACAAAGAAGCACTTCAGGGTCCTTTATTTTGTTTAAGTACTAAGACAGCACATTTCAGCATTTATACATCTCTGAGTCATATTAAATGGATAGACACTAATTTAGAAGGCAGATGCACAATAATATTTAATTGCACAGAAAATTACTGCAAGAAGAAACTGATGACCTCCATGAAAATCTTGAGCAGGAAGGCTGGGCCATTAGTGAGCCCCATTCTGACTGCTACATAAAAGAAACCAGGCAGCTTGATGCGTCTGAAAAGCACCCAGTCATCATTTTCCTTATGGCATCCTTGAGCTCCTGGTTCCTCAGGCTGTAGATGAGGGGGTTCAGGGCTGGAGGCACCACCGAGTACAGAACTGACAGGGCCAGATCCAGGGATGGGGAGGAGATGGAGGGGGGGTTCAGGTGGGCAAACACTGCAGTGCTGAGAAACAGGGAGACCACAGCCAGGTGAGGGAGGCACGTGGAAAAGGCTTTGTGCCGTCCCTGCTCAGAGGGGATCCTCAGCACAGCCCTGAAGATCTGCACATAGGAGAAAACTATGAAAATGAAACAACCAAACACTAAAGAGGCACTAAACACAATGAGCCCAATTTCCCTGAGGTAGCCTGAGTGTGAGCAGGAGAGCTTGAGGATGTGAGGGATTTCACAGAAGAACTGGCCCAGGGCATTGCCCTGGCACAGGGGCAGGGAAAATATATTGGCTGTGTGCAGCAGAGAATAGAGAAACCCAGAGGCCCAGGCAGCTGCTGCCATGTGGGCACAAGCTCTGCTGCCCAGGAGGGTCCCGTAGTGCAGGGGTTTGCAGATGGCAACGTAGCGG
>NW_020958634.1:9238-11757 GCF_003031625.1 Empidonax traillii | reverse complement strand
TGGTGTGTTCAGCTGGAGAAGAGGAGACTGAGGGGAGGCCTCACTGCAGTCACAACTTCCTGGGCAGGGGCAGAGGAGGGGCAGGCCCTGAGCTCTGCTCTGGGGGAACCAGGGACAGGACTGAGGGAATGGCCTGGAGTTGTGTCAGGGCAGGGTTAGGTTGGATCTTGGAAAAAGGTTCTTCCCCCAGAGGGTGGTTGGCACTGAACAGGCTCCCCAGGGCAGTGGGCACAGCACCAAGGCTGATAGAGCTCAACAAGTGTTTGGATGATCCTCTCAGGCTCATGGTGTGAGCCTTGGGGATGGTCCTGTGCAGGGCTAAGGATTTAACTGGATGATCCTTGGAGGTCCCTTCCAACTCAGCATATTCTCTCATTCAGGGTTTGTTTTCGTTTGGTTTGGTTGTGTTTGGTCTTTTTGCCCCCCTTTTGAATTGCCTTTCCTCTGGCCCATGATGTTTTTCTTCACTGTCTTGTGGCTTGGTGGGCAACTGATGACCAGACAAGTTTATCCAACACAGTCACCTTACCCAGATTTTTTGTACAATCACCATTACCTAGATGACATTTCTCAGACTTGCTGCAACTTGGCATCATCCCCAAAGGAGTGGAAAGTGCATTTCATCCCATCAGTCAGAGACACAATAAAAATGTTCCATAGCAATGGTCAAGGGCTGGTGCCTGAGGGATGTACCTGGGATTTGCTCCCAAGAGGAATTTTTGCCGTGACTTTTGACCTTAATCAGTCCTTCAACTTCCCACCCATCACATGTTTCACTTGTCCAATCCTGCTGTCGCCAATCTGGCTCTAAGGAGACAACAGGAGACCATGTCCAAGGCCCTGATGAAGTCTGGGCACACAACATCTTCTTCTTCTGCCTCCCACAGGGGTTCTGCAATCCCTGCCTTGTCCTTCCCATGCCTGGCAGTGGCTGCAGGAGGACTTGCCATGTGCCCTTCCCTGCTGAGCCTGAGCAGTCTGGAACTCTGCCAAGCCTCCTTGCTGCCCTGTTTGCAGACTGGTTCCATGTCTGCCTTTGCCAAGGCCCCAGGAACTTCTGGGATGGCTCTGGCCTGTGCAAGGGTTTGGGAGAGGTGTCCCAGTGACACTACCCAGCCTTCTCAACATCCCTGACACCAAAACCTTTTCTATTATCCCACAGTTCCAGATTAGTGCTCAGGACACAACACACATTGTCGGGGCCCTGGCAGTTCTGCATGATTATCCTGAGCTCTGAGGAGCATGGAAAAGTACAAGTTTAACAATGCAAGGTCATGGAAAGCTACTGATGTGCAAGTTGGAGGAACAAGTAACAGACTCCTGCTTTTTGTGAAGGCCACAGAGATGAAGGAGGGAACTGATAACAGACTTCTGCTTTTTGTGAAGGCCACAGGAGAAAATAGAAAGAACTGATAAACTACAAAAGGGGCTAATTGAGCTAAAAATAAGTAAAACAAAAGTTAGTCTGTTAGAGCACTATAGACAGCTTTACATCCAATCAATTTGTAACACGCTTGCTAATTGCCATATAAAAGAACTTTCTGCCTTTGTAATAAACGGATCAGATCTTGAACTTCATGAGTATTTGTGTCTGATTCCCGCTCGCTCGGAATGCCCGCGGCAAGGAACAGCTCTGGGAGAACAGATTTAGGGCAGGAGTTTAGGGTTCAGGGCAGTGGGTCCTTGTGTTGGTCTCGCTTATCTAAGGCTGAGGCCTTCAGCGTCCGCTGTCCAGCCACATGGAGGTTTGGAGAGTGCTGGCCTTGTCTGCCCATCCTGCTTTTCTAAGGGACGTGGTGAGATTTGTGTTGCTAGTTATTAGGATAATTCTTGATTTCATTTGTCTATATCTGTTTGGTGTCCCCTTTTGTCCCTTTTTATCCTTTTTTTTCCTTTCCCTTTCCCTTGATTGGGAAAGGGAGTGTTTGGATTCCCTGTGCTCTGTACAAAGCATCTTAATTTTATATAGTTGTAACATATGTAAATATATATATTTTTATATAATTAGCTTAATTTTGACTTCTTCATTTTTTTTTTTCTTTTCCCTAAGAGAAGAAAGGAGGGGAAGGGCTTGTTACTGTGAGTTGGGGCATTTGGAAACCAGGAGCCAGGTCCAAACTATCCCAGGTTTCCAGGGGCCATTCTGGAATGGAGAGGGAAGGCCATGACATCACAAAGAGTCCCATGGCAGACATGTGGGGCTGCATTCTCGGGGTGTGAGGCATTAGTTCTTTGGTGTCCAGGGACCATTCTGGAATGGAGAGGATAAGCCATGATGTACCAAAGGGGCCAATGGCACACAGGTGGGGCTGCACTCTGGGGCAGTGGGACTTGTGTTCTTTGGTTTGCAGGGGCCATTCAGGAATGGAGAAGATAGACCATGGCATCACAAAAAGGCCCAGGGCACACGGGTGGGGCTGCACTGTGGGGATGTAGGGCACTGGTTCTTTGGTTGCCAACGTCCATAGTGGAATGGAGGGGATATGCCCTGACATCACACATGGGCACAGGGCACATGG
>NW_020958634.1:6290-8861 GCF_003031625.1 Empidonax traillii | reverse complement strand
CATGGCATCACAAAAAGGCCCAGGGCACACGGGTGGGGCTGCACTGTGGGGATGTAGGGCACTGGTTCTTTGGTTGCCAACGTCCATAGTGGAATGGAGGGGATATGCCCTGACATCACACATGGGCACAGGGCACATGGCTTGGGCTACACTGTGGCATGGGAGCCGTTGGTTCCTTGGTTTCCAGGCACCACTGTGGAATGGAGAGGACAGGCTGTGAAATCAGAATGGGGCCCATGGCACATGGGTTGGGCTGTACTCTGGGGTGGGATGTGCTGGTTCTGTGGTTTCCAGGGGCCAATCCAGAATGGAGAGGATAGGCCGTGACATCACAAAGAGTCCCATGGCAGACATGTGGGGCTGCATTCTTGGGGTGTGAGGCATCAGTTCTTTGGTGTCCAGTGGCCATTCTGGAATAGAGATGATTGGCCCTAAAATCACAACCAGGCCAATGGCAAAAAGGAAAGGCTGCAGTGTGGGGGTGTGGTGCATTGGTTCTTTGGTTTTCAGGCGTCATTCTGCAATGGAGAGGGTAGGCCATGACATCACAAAGGCAATCATGGAACCCTTTTGGGGCTGCAGTGAGGGGATGTGCACTGCAGTTCCACCCAGGAAAGAAAGCCCTGAGCCTCTGTTTCTCAAGTGCAGTTGTTGTGCCACTCTTGGCACTACACAAAAAAAAAAGAGTTTTCTGTGTGGGCCCCTTTGGTCTGGCAGGTATCTTCATCTGTATTGAACACCAGACCTAAACTTAAAAAAAACCCTAAACCCAAACCTAACTCTAAACCCTACCCCCTAACCATAACCCTGTCCCTTACCCTAACCCAAACCTTACCTACATCCTCTCCTAATCTAACCCTAATGTAAACCTTAGTCAAAATCCTAGACCCCAACACTAACCCTAACCCTGACTCCCCACCTATCGAGTGCAGTTGCTGCACCACTCTTGGCCCTGCACAAAGAGCAAGAGCTCTGAGAGCAAAGGCTAAGCCCTGTTGTAACAGGCACATTGGTGACATCACAGGGGACATCAGTGACTTCACAAGGATAGGGGTGACATAACAGAGACACCAGTGACATAATCGGGGACATTGCTGACACCACAGAGGACACTGGTGACATCACAGGGACACCAGTGAAATCACTGGGGAACAGTGAAATTACAGGGGAATTGTGAAAACAAAGGGACAGCAGCGATGACACAGGGACATCAATGACATCACAGGGACAGGATTGAAATCACAGAGACAGTTGTGACATCATTGAGGACCAGTGACATCATGGGGGACTGGTGAAAACAAAGGGACAGCCATGATGTCACAGGGCTATTGGTGACATCACAGAGGACAGTGGTGACATCACAGAGACAGCAGGGACATCACTGGGGACCAGTGACATCAGAGTGACAACAGAGGGACAGTAACGATGTCACAGGGACATTGATCACATCACAGGGACATGGTGCCACTGCTGGGACAGTGGTGATATCACCGGGACAGCAGTGACATCACTGGAGACCAGTGACATCACAGGGGACTGCTTACAACAGTGGGAAAGCCGTGATGTCACTGGGACATTGGTGACATCACAAGGGGGGGAGGTGACAACACAGAGACACCAGTAATATCACTGGGGACATTGGTGACATCACAAGGGGCAGTGGTGACATCACAGAGGAATCTGTGAAATCATAGGTGAATGCTGCCATCAAAGGGGTAGCCATGATGTCACAGGGACCTCAGTGGTATCACAGGGACATCGGTGACATCATGGGAACTACCATGGTGCTACCGTTGGGGACAGTGATGACATCACAGAGACAGCAATGGCATCATTGGGGACCAGAAATATCACTGGGGACTGGTGACAACAAAGGGAAAGCCATGATGTCACAGGGACATCGATGACATCACAGGGGACCTGGATAACAACACAGAGACACCAGTGATATCACGGGGGACATTGGTGACATCACAGGGGACAGTGGTGACATTACAGGGACAGCAGTGACATCATTGTGGACCAGTGACATCACAGAAGACTGGTGAAAACAAAGGGGCAGCCGTGATCTCCCAAGGACATCAGTGACGTCACTGGGGAGATCGGTGACTTCACAAGGACAGGGGTGACATCGCAGAGACACCTGTGACATCATCGGTTACACTGGTGACATCACAGGGACAGCAGTGACATCATTGGGGACCAATGATATCACATGGGACTGCTGACAACAAAGGGACAGCTGTGATGTCACAGGGCTATTGGTGACATCACAGGGGACAGGGGTTACAACACAGGGGACAGAGGTGACATCACAGGGACAAGTGACATCACAGGGGACTGGTGACAACAAAGGCACAGCTGTGATATAACGTGGATGTCGGCGGAGGAGCTTCCAGAACAAACTGCACACAAATCAGGATGATTTACACAAATGTTCCACTTTATTTACATAACCCAACCTCTTATATACTTTCACTGCCCCCCGGGGCGTGATCACTTTCAAACTATTGGTTATTTGCTGTAACCCACGAACCGAGCGTGCATTACTGACACACTGCCTATTGGCTG
>NW_020958634.1:0-1106 GCF_003031625.1 Empidonax traillii | reverse complement strand
CTCTGCAATCCCATCCCTGGGGCACAATCTGCTCTCCAGAGCTCGACTGACTCCCTGCAGACTTTGCAGGGCAATCTGTGCTCGCAGCTGCATCCTGAGCCCGAGGTCAGTTTGTATCCCCGAGTGCTGATCCAGCCTGGGGACCCAGGGGATCCTGTGCCATTCCATCCATGCTGCAGGAGTCACCTGTTGTCCTTGAGTCCCTGCAGAGGAACAAGTGCCATCTCTGTGTTTGGGAGCTGCCGAGGGTGGAGGGCGGAGCGGGCGATGGCGGAGCTGGGGGACCCCCGGCAGGCTGGAGCGGGGAGCACGGAGAGGGAGGAGCCCCGGGACCCCCGGGAGCCTGAAACATGGGGAGCGGAGAAGGGGAAGCCTGGAGAGAGGGGACCCCTGGGATCCCTGGGACAACGAGGTGGAGAACCTGGAGAGGGGGAATGTCTGGGAAGGCGGCCCCCCAAAGGTGAGAGTCAGAGGAGAAGGAACTCTTGGGACCCCCAACACTCCAAGCCATTCCTAAGTGGGACCCGCAACACCCCAGACAGGGAAGACCCTCTGAACCCCAAAGAGGGGAGACCAGAGAGGGGGAACTCCTAGCAGAGTTTTTTTGGGCTGAATCTTCATATTTTCGCTGACCTTTAACTTTTTGCAGTTTGAGGGAATGTCCATCTCGCTATTTCTGAAGAGGTTTTTTGCATGAATGTCAGGGGCTTATGTTTTTCTGAGATGAATTGTGATGTTTTGGAAGTTGTTATTGTCCTAGGATGGCCAGTGAGTTCTAGAGATGGACTTGGGCAGGAGGAACCCCCAAGCCAACGCGCTCAGCCCTTGTTTCCCCACAGCAGGATTTGTCCTTCCCAAAGCTTGGGCAGATGGAGGAGGAGGCTTCAAGGATGAGGAAAAGGCCACAGGCCCCCCAGGCAGGTGAGGAGGAAGTCAGTGCCCCTTTGGCCCTGTCTTGTGGTGCCTGTGGGGGCCAAATTTGGGGGGGATGTCCTTGGCCTTCCCTCTGGGCCAGAGGCAAATCCCCTGCCTGTCCTTCTTCCTTCCTGCCCCAGGCCCCGAGCTGAGGACGGAGAGCACGGAGGACAAATCCCCCCGGCAGAGCC
>NW_020958633.1:10586-12991 GCF_003031625.1 Empidonax traillii | reverse complement strand
GGCTCTTCAAGGGGGGTTTCAGTGCAGTGGGGAAGGTTCCCTGGTTTGGGGGAGGGGCCAGAATTTGGGGGGGGTCTCTGGGGGGTCCTAACAGGCAGGGACGATCAAAGGGGTGTCTGTAGGGTGGGAGAGAGAGGCTAGAGGGGGGTTTCCTCTCCGTGGGGGTCATTGATTGTGTCTCCCCCCCAGAAACGGAGGCGAAGGCGCTGCTGAAGGAACGGCAGAAGAAGGACAACCACAACCTGAGTGAGCTGGGGGGGGAAGGGGACCCCAAGGGGGCTCAGGGGGGGGGGTCACAGGAGGTCTGAACTCTGTGTGGACCCCCCCTTAAACCCCCCCTCCCCCCACCCTCCCCTGCAGTCGAGCGGCGCCGGCGCTTCAACATCAACGACCGGATCAAGGAACTGGGGACCCTCATCCCGAAATCCAACGACCCGTGAGTGGGGGGGACCCCCGGCACGGCTCGGTGGGTGATGGGACAACCCAGGGTGGGGCCTGGGAGGGACCCTGGTATTGGGGGAGCACCGTGGGAGGGACCCCCCCACATCCTGGGACCCACCCCCCACATCCTGGGACCCCCAGGGTGGGGGCTGGGAGGGACCGGATCATCTTGGGACCCCCAAGGTGGGGGCTGGGAGGGACCCCAACATCCTGGGACCCCCAAGGCGGGTCCTGGGAGGGACCCCAAGATCCAGGGAGCACCGTGGGAGGGATCCCATCATCCTGGGACCCCCAAGGCGGGTCCTGGCAGGGTCGCCAACATCCGGGACCCCCAAGGCGGGTCCTGGCAGGGTCGCCAACATCCGGGACCCCCAGGGTGGGTCCTGGCACGGTCGCCAACATCCGGGACCCCCAAGGCGGGTCCTGGCAGGGTCGCCAACATCCGGGACCCCCAAGGCAGGTCCTGGCAGGGTCGCCAACATCCAGGACCCCCAAGGCGGGTCCTGGCAGGGTCGCCAACATCCAGGACCCCCAAGGCAGGTCCTGGCAGGGTCGCCAACATCCGGGACCCCCAAGGCGGGTCCTGGCAGGGTCGCCAACATCCAGGAAGCACCGTGGGAGGGACCCTGGGAGGGACCCCATCATCCTGGGACCCCCAAGGCGGGTCCTGGCAGGCACCCCAACATTCAGGGAGCACCATGGGAGGGACCCCGACATCCAGGGCCCCCTAGGGTGGGGTCTGGGAGGGACTCCAATGTCCAGGAAGTACCATGGGAGGGACCCCATCATCCTGGGACCCCCAAGGCGGGTCCTGGGAGGGACCCCAAGATCCAGGGAGCACCGTGGGAGGGATCCCATCATCCTGGGACCCCCAGGGTGGGTCCTGGCAGGGTCGCCAACATCCGGGACCCCCAAGGCGGGTCCTGGCAGGGTCGCCAACATCCAGGACCCCCAAGGCGGGTCCTGGCAGGGTCGCCAACATCCGGGACCCCCAAGGCGGGTCCTGGCAGAGTCGCCAACATCCGGGACCCTCAAGGCGGGTCCTGGCAGGGTCGCCAACATCCGGGACCCTCAAGGCGGGTCCTGGCAGGGTCGCCAACATCCGGGACCCCCAGGGCGGGTCCTGGCAGAGTCGCCAACATCCAGGAAGCACCGTGGGAGGGACCCTGGGAGGGACCCCATCATCCTGGGACCCCCAAGGCAGGGTCTGGGAGGGACCCCAACATCCTGGGACCCCCAGGGTGGGTCCTGGGAGGATCCCCAACATCCAGGGAGCACCATGGGAGGGACCCTAGGAGGGACCCCATCACCCTGGGACCCCCAGGGCGGGTCCTGGCAGGGTCGCCAACATCCAGGACCCCCAAGGCGGGTCCTGGCAGGCACCCCAACATTCAGGGAGCACCATGGGAGGGACCCCGACATCCAGGGCCCCCTAGGGTGGGGTCTGGGAGGGACCCCAATGTCCAGGAAGCACCATGGGAGGGACCCCATCATCCTGGGACTCCCAGGGCGAGGTCTGGGAGGGACCCCAACATCCTGGGACCTCCAAGGCGAGTCCTGGCAGGGTCGCCAACATCCAGGGAGCACCATAGAAGGGACCCTGGGAGGGACCCCATCATCCTGGGACCCCCAAGGCGGGTCCTGGGAGGGACCCCATCATCCTGGGCCCCCCAAGGCGGGTGGCAGCGGGACCCCAGCACCCAGGGCCCCCCCCAGGGGAGGGCGGCAGCGGGACCCCAGCACCCGGGGCCCACCCAGCCCTCTCCTCCCGGCAGGGAGATGCGGTGGAACAAGGGCACGATCCTGAAGGCGTCGGTGGATTACATCCGCAAGCTGCAGAAGGAGACCCAGCGCTCCCGGGAGCTGGAGCTGCACCAGCAGCGCCTGGAGCAGGCCAACCGCAGCCTCCAGCTGCGCGTCCAGGTCTGGGGGAGGGGAAAAGGGGGGGACAGGCAGGGGGTTTA
>NW_020958633.1:4074-8525 GCF_003031625.1 Empidonax traillii | reverse complement strand
CCCCCCCCAATTTTTTACTAGACCCTCACACGGGAAATAAACAGTTTGTTAACGACGGAGCGCCGTGTAAATTAAACCAAAAAAAACAAAAAAAACCAAAAAAAACAAAACAAAAGACAGGGAGAGAAACGAGTCAGGGTGAGCCCTACCAAAACATTGTGATGGTTTGGTCTTGACTCCCTGCCAAATGCCCAACTTCCCCCCCCCCCAGTAGCAGCCCCTCTCTTCCCCCCTTTCTACTTCCCCCAGGGGGAAAGGAAAAAAAAAAAAACTATGCAAATTGAAGAACCCGAAAACCAAGCTAGTTATATAAAAAAAAAAAATGTATTTTATGTGTATTACAGTTAATATTTATTTTTTATGTTTATTACAGTTTAATACAGTTAAAATAATGCTACGTACACAGCAAAAGGGAATCCAAAACACCCCCTCCCCGAAGGGATAGGGGAAAGGGGAAAAAAAGGGATAAAAAGGAAACAAAAAGGGACACCAGATATGGGCAATCAAACTCGAGAACCAGTAAAATAACCGGTAAAACAAATCTCACCACGTCCCTTAGAAAAGCAGGATTGGCAGACACGGTCACCTCTCCCCAAGGTTCCACGTGGCAGGTCAGTGGGTGCTGCAGCCTCAGCCTGAGGTAGAGAAGAAGAAGGAAGGCCGCTTTTCCTCCTCTTATTTATACACAATTTACGTAAAAAATCGTGTGGAATCCTGGGAACGCTGCCCCTTCCTCGGTTACGAGCTGGTAATCAGGGAAGGCCTCGATTAAAACCGCTGATTTCCCCCCCACGTGGAACCCGAAACTCGACGCTGCGCCAACTGCTGAGGGGAAATGAGCTGAGGGGTGTTGTAAGTCACTCCTTTCCTTGAATTTTGAAGGCGGCAAAGATACCTGCAGGGCAAAGAAATATAGCAAGAGATTTTTATTGCAGTGCTGGTTACCCGTTTCCAGCACTGGGTGCACCTCTGGGTCGTACAAAGAGCCACACACATTGTTTGAAAACCCCGCTTTTTGTACCCTCTCGATATCAGTTGTTGAATATTCATTCATTGTCCCGTTTGTTGCCTTGAAAGGTAATTTCCCTGCTTTGGAGGTGGGTGTTACCTTCTGGCTGGTTGTAATTTATCTCCCCTGGGCTCGTACAGGGGGGGTCTTGCATCATCCCCACACTGCAAGGCATGGAGGGCCTCTCTTTGTATCCACATGGCACAGAGGAATACATTTTTATTTATAATTTGTTCCCTGTTCCCGGCCCCAAAAGATTCCCTGGTGTTCGGTCCAGACAGGACCCTTCACCTTACAGACACCTAGAAGTTAGTAAAGACACAGAAATAGTTCTTTTGTCAGTACCCCCTTTTTATTTTAATTTGCTTGGAACAAAACCGGTGCCTTTACTTATCACAGGGGACAATTCCACAGCAGTTCCCAGCAACCCCATCCCATTCCTGTCCTTTTATCTGGATGGATTTACACGCGGATTTATTTACACACCCCCCCGAGTCTCTGGAGCAGCAGCAAAACGTCCATAAAACCTCCCCCCCCCCAAAAAAAAACCCATCTGGTCAATCCACCTTCGTTGTCCCTCTCCCTGAGGACACCACGGGTGACATCCCTGTGTCTTCCAGGGGGAGGGGGGATTGTTGGATTGTTGTTGGATTGTTGGATTGTTGGATTGTCGCTCGTCCTGGTTCCACCCCCCCTCTCCTGGTTTATCCCAGTTGGTTTGGCTCGTTAATGGGGCGATCAAGGGAGTCCTCGTCAGGCGGGGGATTGGGGACAGAAGTGACAAAGACTCAGCATTTCAGGATCGCTGCCGTCAATCCAGTTTGATTCCTGGGGTCGTTTTGTTTTCCTGGAACGTTTATTTCTCTCGTTCCTGGATTGTCCCCCCACCCAGAAATGAAAATGAAACCTCCCGGTTCTGTCCCACATGGCTGGAGTGGGTTTATCCCCTTTGGAGTGGATTTATTCCCCTTTGTCCCCTTCCAGCAGGAAGGGAAAAGCTTGGACCGGGCAGATCGTGCATCCCCAATGTTCGAAGGTCCCAGCAGCTTCCAGGGTTGTCTTTTAACAGCCCCCTCCGTCCTTCGGGCCTTTCCGGAGGCCGGAATGTGACAGCGCAGGTTGCCTGGGACTAAAAACCTCTCAAAACATCTGAAATGTATCGACTGCATCGACTTAATTACAAGTAGATCAAAAATACAGAAGACGTTAAAAGTGGGAGGGGGCAAGGAAGGCGTTGAGGGGTTGACAGGGGTCTAATGAATCAAGAAATTTCAGGGTTGATGGGGGTCTTTAAGTTTTTGGTACGAATAGGAATTAAATAAGGATGTTTGAATCTGTTTTTTGACCGGTATAAGGTCCCCTGGGAGGGGGTGCACCGTTCCCGGAGGCACTGCAATACCGGGACGATGCTCGGAGCGGAGGGAGCAAGCTCCGGGTCCAACTCCCGCGCCCAAAAATCCGTTTAATATAAAGTCCTCTCATCGAGGACGTATCAGATATTAAACTGATAAGAACAGATACTACACTTGATCTTAGCCAAAAGGCCGAGAAGCGATACCGTACCACCCCACACGGACACGCACGGCCCACCTTCGCCCCCTATGAACCTCACGGTGACCCCCGCACAGCCCTCACGCCTTTCTTCACCCCCTTTTGGATTTTTGCCCCGCTGATCCCGCACCTCCTTCTCTCGTTACGCAAGTTCTTATTCCCAAAAATCCCGAGATAACCCCAAAAAGGCGCTCCCATCGTGCCCTTCGAGGGCGGGTGTGGCATCTCATTTGCATGACCACGCCCATCCCGCTCATGGGCCTCCGGGAGCGATCGCAGAGCGCGGGAGAGCCGGGAAAGGGATCCGGGAGAGCCGGGAAAGGGATCCGGAGCAATTCCAGAAGGAACGACCCCACTTTGGAGCCGTTCCCGAAGGGATGACCCCCTGGGACGCGTTGGAAGAATTCCCGAAGGAATGATCCCACAGGGACACATCGGAGCCATTCCCAAAGGAGTGACCCCGTGGAAAAGGGATGGATGCAATCCCTGGTTTTGAGGGCTCCCCCCCTTCCCATCTCCCTGAAAACCACTCGTGGGAAGGAGGGAGAGACCCAGGAACGAAACGAGACCTTGGGAAGGAGGGAGAGGCTGGAAAAGGTGTTTTGGGATTCATTTCACTTCCCGTTATCGCACTCTGGTCCCATCTGGGGATAAATCCAGTTCTCATGATCTTGTCTTCCCGAAATCCCCGAGGGATCCCTCCCTGCCCTTTTCCCAACTCGAGGGGAATATTTTTCCTGGGATTACCGGTGGGAGGTGGTTCTGTGGCGGGATCGGGACAGGCCTGATCCTTGGGATCCGTGGGATCCAACAGGGCCAAGTGCCAGGGGCACAACAACCCTCTGGGATGTTCCAGGTGGAGGGGAAGAGCAGCCGGAAAACCGGGAAAGGCCCTGGGGGTGCTGGATGTGATCCCAGGTGTGTCCAGGTGGGGAAAAACACCTGGATTGGATCGGGAATGGTGTTTCCAGCTGTTCCCAGGTATATCCAGGTGGGCAATAGCACAGGGATTGGATTGGGAATGGTGTGTCCAGCTGCTCCCAGCTGTTGTTCCCTGACATCGGGATTGGATCGTCCCCCTGTCCCTGTCCCAGGTGAGGCCACACCTGCAATTCCGGGGTCACTTTTGGGACCTGGAGGGGCTGGAAAACCCCTGAGGGTGGCAGGAGAGGGTCGGGTGGGACATGGGCAGGAATTTTTCCATGGAAAGGGGTTGGAATGACCACCCTTGGAGATGCCCAATTCCAGGATCTCCCTGGATGAGGAACTAGCCCATGGTTCTTCCCAATTCCCCCCCAAAAATCAGCACAAAATCCACGTTTTTTATAAAAATAGACATTTTTTTTATTCAGGTTGATGGAGCAACAAATTCAGGTGGAGCTGCAGGAAAAATTGGCGGGGGGGGGGGTTGTTAAGTGGGAACCCAAAATCCCCTAAAGGGACCCCCCCTTAAGGCCCTTTCCCCCCCCCCCCCCCCCCCCAGACCCCCAACATCCCACCCTGGGACCCCCAAACCCCCTCCCCCACCAAAGAACCCCCCTCCTCACCTACCCAGAGACCCCCAAAATCTCAACCAACTTAGGACCCCCCTTAAATTCCTTCCCTAAATCAGGACCCCTCTCTCACCCCCCCCAAAATCCCTTCTAGGGATTCCCAAAAAACTCCCAAATGCCCTTCCCCAAAAAAAGGTCCCCCCCTCCCCTTTCTCACCCACCCAGAGACCCCCAAACCCCCTCAGGGACCCCCCAAAACCCCCCAAAACCCCCCCTGGCCCCCCCCAGAGCCTCAGGGAGAACCACTCAGTCACGGGGCTCAGTCTGGGGCGGTATCGCCTCATCCTCGGCACGGGGGGGACCCCAAAACCCCCCCTGGACCCCCCAAAACCCCCCCT
>NW_020958633.1:0-3361 GCF_003031625.1 Empidonax traillii | reverse complement strand
CCCCCCCCAGAGCCTCAGGGAGAACCACTCAGTCACGGGGCTCAGTCTGGGGCGGTATCGCCTCATCCTCGGCACGGGGGGGACCCCAAAACCCACCCTGGACCCCCCAAAATCCCTCTGAGAGCCCCCCCAGACTCACCTGAGCCCCTCCCCCATGGGGGTCTCCCCGGTACCTGTGGGACAGCAGAGGGGGGAGGGGTCTCAGGGGGTCCCCTCTCCCCTCAGACCCCTCCCGGTGTCCCCCCCTCCCCAATTTTTCAGGTGTTCGGGTGTTTTCAGGGGGTGGGGTCAAAGTGAGCTAGTGACGTCATCACCAAAATCGGGGGGACCCCTCTTTTCCACCTGGGTGACGTCATCAGGAGGATGACGTCATCCTTACAAAACCACGCCCCCCTTATTTACATACCTTGTCCCTGAGGGTCCTTAAAGTCACCTGAGGAGGGGGAGGGGAAGAAAAGACACAAATTGGGGGGGTCAGGGGGGTCCTCTGGGAATTTTGGGGGACCCAAAAAGGGGGGGGAAGGGCTCCCCACCCCGGGGTCAGGCCAGAGGTTCTCAGCAGCAGCCTCAGCCGAACGAGATTCATGAGGTCATCACGCCCAGGGGGGCCCCAAAACACGCCCAGATCACCCAAAAAACCAGCCCAGGACCCCCCAAATCCAACCCCCATTTGTGGGGGGGGGGAGTTGTTACCCCAAAATCACGATGGGACCCCCCTAAACCCACCCCAGGGTCCTTTGACCCCCCCCCATAGGACCTGAGGGGTCACCCCACCCATGGGACCCCCCCCACTGATCCTTTGGGGGGGTCCTAAACCCAGAACACCCCCCAAGAGGGGAAGAGTCACCCCCAAAACTCAGGGACCCTCAAAATTTCTCGCTGGGGGGGTTAAATCACCCACCCAGGACCCCAAACCCACCTGTGGGAGGGTTCATGACCCCCTGAGGGACCCCCTAAAATCCACCCATGGTGGGGTGGGGGGGTCAGCGCTGGAATGAACCTGCAAAGGGAACAAAGGGGGGGTCAGATGTGCCCCCAACACCCCAAAATTCCCCCCAAGGAGCCCCCCCGGCCCCCTCAGACCGTCCCCACGGGACCGGCTCTCCTCGTGTCCCCCCCGGGGGCACCAGTGGGTTCCACCTTGGCAGGTCCTGGGCCCGTCAGGGGGGTCAGACATGGAGGGTTTTCCTCATGGGGGGCCGGGACCCCCCCCCAAAACATCCCCCTGGGGGTCACCCCAATCTAGGATCCCCCAAACTCACCGTGGGGGGGGTTGGAACCTTTGGGGGACACCCAAACTCATCCCCAAAACCCACCCCAGGGACCCTTCAAACCATCCCCAGGACCCCAAAACCCACATCAGGGACCTCAATAACTCCCTACAGGACAATTTATAAAATTTTTAAACACTGAAAAGACTCCCCCCAAACCAACCTAAGGGGGGTGGGGGGGAGGGGGGTCACCCCAAGTCAGGACCCCCCCAAACCCATCACCAGGACCCCCAAAATCCCAGACTCAAGGCAATCATTTCTACCCCAGGACCCCAAATCCAGCTATACGACCCCCCCAAATCCACCATGTTGTGGTTTTTAACCCTGGGGGATCCCAAAAACCACCCCTGGGACCCCCAAAAACTCACCTGGCCCCTCGGGGATCCCCACCTGGATCATCTGTGGGGGGAAGAAAAGAGGGGAATCAGGGGGTGCTCAGACCCCCACGGGTTGGGGGGGTGTTTAGGGGGGTCTTTGACCCCCTCCCCAAATCCGATCAGGGCTTTGGTAACTTGGAGCTGCCATCGGACGTGTCCTCCAGCCCGGGGTGTCATCGCTTCGGATTTGGGGGGGTTAGGAGGGGATTGAGGGGGGTTTGGGGGGCACTGACCTCCTGAGGGGTCTCAGAATCACTCTGGGGGTGACTCTGAGTCACCTCATCCACCAACGTTTTCTTCTCCCACTACCTCGGCCCTAAAAAAATGAGGAATTATTTACGGTTTACTACTAATCTCTGGGTTATTAGCTATTATTTAACTAATTAACCCACTCCCCAGCTGCTCTCAGAAATCATGTGGCATCAAGGTCCCTCAGCCATATGCTTGTCGTTGTCACTCGTCATCGAACAGCCCAAAAAAAGGGAGAATTCAACCCAAAATTTCCACCGGGGGAGGGGGAGGAGGAATTTTAGAGCTTTTTTGGGCTCCTCGCTGGGGAGGAAAAGGGCACAAAAATTTTAAGGTAAAATCCCAATAAAAAAGGGACATAAAGAGGGTGCTCACCTTGACAGGGGCTGGGGGGAACCCCCGTGACGGTTCCACGGCTTAAAAATACGAAAAAAAAACTACATTAAAATGGTGTTTTGGGGACAAAGAGCCCCAAAGAAACCATCCCAGGGGATAAACTTTCACTCCCACGGGGGTCTCTCGTCCCTCCCACGTGGGTCTAAACCTTCCCGCGTGGGATTAACTCCCACCTCCAAGAGGATTTAATCCCCCCTCGAGGGTTTTCCACCCTCTCAGTGTGGTTTTAACCCCCCTTTAAAGGCTCTAAACCCTTCCCACGAGGGTTAAATCCCCCATGGGGGGGGGGGTCTAAAGTTCCCCAGGAGATTTAAACGAGGGTCTCACCCCCCATCGATGGTTTAAACCCCCCCACTCGTGTCAGTGCCACTCAGAGCGTTTCCAGGAGCTTCTCCACCAGACCATCAGCAAGAGAGAGTTCAGTGGATCATCCCCGCAGCACTGCTGCCCTTTTTACTCAAATCCAGCATTTTTCCACCCCAAAAAGCGGGTTTAAAGCTCACCTCGCGCAGAGAGGCCATTCTGCAACCTCAAAACCTGAGAACAAAACACAAAAGAAATCGTTAAAAACACAAATAAACTAAATATCAAGCACTCGAACTTCAGGCCGGGGCGGGACGAGCCCTCAGAGAACTCAAAACTCTTCAGCGCGTGGTCAGCACAGGTCTGTGAGAGACTCATCCCCGAGCAGCCCCCACGGCCCGGCCGCCCCCCTCAGCCCCGAAAAGCCCCCGAAAGCCCCTCGGGGAAGCGAGGGCCCCTCCAGGAGCCCCTCAGGCCCCTAAAATGGCGGCGCTCTGAGGCGATCGGCGCTGCCGGGCGCTCCCTCGCCGGCTCGGGGAGGGGGAAAAAGCGGCTGCAGAAACCTTCTCAGCCCCTCAGAGACCCCTCAGAGGGCCCTCAGAGCCCCCTCAGGGACCGACCTCAGACCCACCTCCCGCGGTCGCCTCAGAGACAAAATGGCCGACGCGCCGCCTCACGAGCCCTTAAATAGCGCGCGGGGGCGCGCTGGGAAATGGGGCGGAGCTTAAGCCGGAAAGGGCGGGAAACACGAAAAGGGCGGGAAAA
>NW_020958632.1:7141-12991 GCF_003031625.1 Empidonax traillii | reverse complement strand
AGACTTTCCTATTTCTTTAAGGTTGAAACTGGCAGGTAACTGAAGCCATCCAGCAGTTCGCTTGGGCAACTATTGGATCTGGTCTGGCCTGTGATAAATATATAGATGTACTGTCTATCTGCCTTCTCTCTTTGCCAAATCTTGCTAATGACATGCCATTGTCATAAAAAGGTTGGGAAGAAGTTGATGGATGACAGTTCTGACAGTATTACTGAATGTTCTTTGGTTTAGAAGCTGCAAATATATTATTTCTTTAGTGCATAAGAACCATTTTTGCTGTTCACAAACACGGGCATTATTTTCCTCAAAAGAAATTGCTTTTGTGCAATATTTTATGCTCTGAACAAAAGTGTATGTTTTACATTGTTATCCTTTTGTGATCAAGATGGACCCTAGTAAACCATCTGATCGTGACACACATATCTATAAAATTACCTTATGCTTCTCAATTACTTTTGTTTTTTTACTAAAGTTATTGGATGCCCACAGAAGGCTTGAAAGAGAAGCCTCTATCTGTAGTACTTGATAGATGCAAATAATGGTCACTAATGTCATAAAGGTGTTTTCACCACTTTCACTTAAATCTATGTGCATCTGCTTTTGATGTTGCTAAATAATAACTTGTCTGAAATATATTAATTACAATAATGTTTACTTTGTACATATTTATAGATCTACACCAAGCTGAAAATGTACATGACACCATTTTATATGAGGAATGTAAATGTTGCAATATTACTGTCTCTGGTATTCTAACAGGAAAATGAATTCTGTATATACACACTAGAAGTGAATTACTAAATAAAGGCAAAACACTAACTTTACATTCAGTTTCAGCCTAGCTACACTAACAAGCTCATGTCAGAAATGCTTGTGCGGGGTGTGTGCGGAGTGTGCCAGTGTGTGCGGGGTGTGTGCGGAGTGGCTTTTGGAGGGAAAAGCGCCGCTCCGGGGACAAAAACACGCGGCAGAAGCGGCGCCGGCGCCCGGAGCCCCCAACGGCTGCGGCGGGCGCTGCTGTCGGGGGAGCGGCGCGTTATCGGGGCTGCTTTGATTTCTCGCCCCGCTCCGCGCGGGCCCCATCGCTGCCAGCCCCCGCTCAAGGATGAACCTGGGCGCAGGTGGGTCTGGGCACCAACGCTCCCACCCGGCCAGCCGGCGCCGTGCCCGTGGGCGGCGCCTCCCCGGCGGCGCGGAGCGACCCGGCCCCCGCCGGCGGACGGGCCAGTGCTTCGCGGCACAGCCGGGAGGGCACCTGCGGGGCAGCTCTCGAGCCCCGCCGGCGGGTTGGGTCTCCTCCCTCTTTTTCCCGTTCGCAAACCTGAGGCCGCTAACAGGAGGGGGGGGGGGGGGAAGTGAAGCAACACCCATAAAGAACCCATCGAACGTCGATTAAATTCGCTATTTGCAAAGTGTCATGTGTAATGGCAGAGGCGGCCCGGCACTGGACGAGTTCCAGTGAACCTCTCCTGTCTTACTCCGAGGAGCCCGCTCGGAGTAGCTCTCGTTAACCCGGTCCCTGCCCCCCCTCGACTCCCCGCGGGGTCCCCCATGAGGATTCCCACCTCGTCTCCTCTCCCCGCCCCGGCTTTCGCTGCCCACAGCTGCAAGGTGTCGCGACGCCGACAGCTGCGGGCTTCAGGAAAGATTCCGTTTTGTTCGTTTTCGCGTTGTCGTGGTTCGCGCGGGGTGAGTGAATCAGTCCCTCCGACAGGAACAGCCCCTCAAGCGCCAGGTTTACGCTGCCGAGTTTGCAACGACTCTGCCGCCCGCCCCGGTAGCAACCTCGCGCTGACTAGCCCATTCAGGGTGGCGGGGACTGATAAGCAGTTTCTGGGGGAGAGAGATTTGTTGGGGCCGCTTCTGCCGCGGCTGCCGGCTTGGGGACCAGCACGGAGGCGCGGTGCGCCTGGTGAGCCCACTGCGGACACGATCCCGCGGAGGGACGGGGCTGCACCCGACCGTGCCCCCCCGGCTCCCTCAGCCCCCGCTCGTCCGACGAACGGTGCCCGGCTACCGCTGGTGCCTGTTCCCCGCGATCCGGCTGCAGCCGTCGGGCTGCCGGAGCGTGGCCGGGGAGGACACAAGGCTCCCGTGTGGGGGGTGGAAAGGGTTTGGCCGGGGGGGTGGGAGGCTGAGTTAGCTGCGCTCAGGGAAGGGGGTTGAGGCGAGCCCTCGGCGAGCGGCCCCTCCCGACCGGCGCCCCCGGCCCTCACCGGCGGGATCGACGCCTCCCCGCAGGTCGCCTCCCCGCCGCCGTCCCGCAGGAGACTCGGGGGTGACGCTCGCCGCCCGGCGAGGGAGAGGGAGTGCGGCCGTGCCGGCCGTGGCAGCACCCCACCATGCCGAGGTCCTTCCTAGTAAAGAGCAAGAAAGCGTACAGCTACCGCCAGCCCCGCTCCGCCGATGAGGACTACAGCCTGCGGCTCGATCCGGACACTTCCCAGGGGCGCTTGTCCCCGGAATCCCACCTTACCGATGCTGCCGATGGCATCTCCGAGTCAATGCCCAGCTGCGAGGGCAGCTTCTGGGACAGAGCGTCCGAATTTGAGGATTTCTGGAGACCTCCCTTGCCCTCTGTGTCGCCAGGTAGGACCGGGGCGAGCAGGCTGTAGAAAAGTTGTCATGACATCGGGTGTTGTTTTTTTTTTTTTTTTGTGATTAATTGTTAAAAGCAAATCGATTATGTTTTTAAACGTCCTGGCATTTTCTTACAGGGTTCTGCCTACATGGAGTTTATAAGTTCTTTAAGACAGCACAAACTTTTACTAGGCAATCTATCCACCTGTAGTAAACAGCATTGAATGTGTGTTTTGTACTACCTGCTGGACGTCTTCCCTAACGCCCTTTCAGGTCATTTCTTGCCTCTTGCCTATAAAAAGGATCTGTCTCTCTTCCCGCTCCCCTCTCTTTTGTTGGTTTTTGGGGGGTTGGGGTTTTTTTTGTTTATTTTTCTTTTCTGTAAAGGCATTTGTAAAAAACAGGGGAAAATAATGTTTGTCAGATTTAAACACCCCAAATCCAGGAAACTCACACTTATGGCTGCAGTGCCTGTCTCTAGCTCCCTCGTCCTGCCTTTGATGTGGTTGGAGCCTGGCGCAAATACTTATCTCGTTTAAAAATACGGTGGTGTCATTTTGTAACAAAAATATGTATGTATATAAAACTATTTTTTATTGCCTCGATTAAAAAGTGACAGCTGGAAAAAAAGAACAATTTCTGCCTCGATGAAGGAGAAATTGTGTCAGGTTTACCGAGTGATAGCAGACACCAGCAAACGAATACTTAGTCCTGGTTTGCCACTGTATTTTTCTACTTCGTCTTTATAGCGTCCTTGCATATCAGTGGCTGATTGTAATGATGTGGGTTTGCATTTTTAAAGCCTCATCTTTTTTTAAGAGTCCTAAACCCCTTTGAAGGAACATTCAAAATGCTGCCCAGCATCATCACGGCTGGCCACAAGACAGTTTCAGTCTCTGCAAATGACAGACCAGACCAAATGCAGCAATGCAGCAGTCTCTCTTCGAATAATATTTCTGCACAAAGTGTAGAAATGTGGGTAATTTTTGTTCTAATGAATTTGTCCTGCTCCTCCTTTTCCAAACAATTGCAATTTCTGCACAGAAAACAGACCATTTTCACGAGGTGTATAAAGACAGATGTAAAATGGAGCAGCTATTTACCAGGTTTACTCTGGCTTTTCTTGTTCCCCACTCAATTCTTCCCTCGCTGTGGGATTCATTAGCTGCCAGCCAATCATCCAGCTATCCAGGGAAATTCACTTTGCAAAATTAAGGGTGACATCCCCAGACCAAGATGTTTTGAATTGTAGGGGGGTGCGGTTCTGGGATTGTCTGATCCCATTCATAGGAGGACTGGGGAGGTAAGGAACTCCCAAATAGTCTAAGAGCTTTATTAAACGAATCTCAGAGCATTGAGAGAGGTGCTGTAATGTTAATGATAAAGGCAGTGGCAGCAGGATTAGATGGTTGGGTTTCCTCCTACAGTTCCCCCCCAAACCCTCCGCCTTCCAGCTGCTTTGTCAGATTCAGCGCAAAGCTGGAATTTGTGTCTAGGTCACTTCTGTAAGATGCCCTGGTGAGAAACTGTAGTCCTACAGTTGTGTTTAGATGGGACACAGTTTTTGTGTTTTGCCAGGCAGAGCAGATGAGAAATGATGATTCTAAATCATGCTCAGGTCAGGCGTGGTGAGTAGCACGATGACCCCCTTATCTCTTAAATATAGGTGCAGGTTGCACTTCAGTATGCAGTGAAAGCCATATTTCACTTTTGTTTTTTGAGTGCTGTGCTGCTGATCTGGGTGGGCATACAGCATACAGACACACTACCTTTTAACACTCTAATACACTGTTGACTCCATCAGTACAAATCACTTTGCTCTTTAACTTTCTGTGTGTGTCTCTAATCACACACGTTTGCACATACAGAAGGTGCATGGGAGCTCATGCAGCAGTGTATTAATAAGTCCTGATGAGCCTGTTGATGTTCCAGTCTTGAAAGGAGACTTGGACTGGGTATAATGTGCAGAGAGTGTGGTGTTTCGTGCTCTGTTTAAGAGGACACTTGAATCTTTCTTCACTGTGCATATCAACCATTTAAAGTTGAGTTCATTTTGCCTTCAAAAAAGAGCATTGATTTTTTTCTTTTATCTCCCAGAAGTAGTCTATGTAAACACTGCACAGAATTTCTAGGAAAATGAGGGAGAATCTTTCTCCTCCCTCCCTGCTCCCCCCCTAGATGCTGAGGAGTGAAAGCAGTGCACCTCAGCACTCTGGCAGACATGGTTGGGGTCTGGTACCTCATGTTCCATGCCCAGCTGTGCTTTCCTCCACGCAAGGCTCCCTGAGCATTGTGAAACAGCATTTCAAAGGCTATTCTTCTGCCATTGTATCAGACTCTGCTATGGGTCCCCAAGTGTGGTTCATCTTCTAGTGCCCACTGCCTTGGTCAGATGTCATTGCCAAAGATAAGCCTGTTAGAGCCAACTAAAGCTATCTAAGCTTGTCCTGGTGGAAGTTTGCTTTGATTTGACTGCTAGGAAAATGGTAATTGTGTCTTCAGTTTTTAATGTGACCTCTACTGATGACTTTACAAAGCTCTGTGTTTTGGGTGGACTCAGTTTCTTTACATGGAGAACCTCAGAGCAATCTGAAACAATCATGTGTTTTTTTCAGATGAGGATTGATTTTAGTTGTTCGGGGTTTTTTTTTCCTGAAAATCTTCATCAGAGCTTAAACATATGGACTGTGAGCTTTGATGTCCATCTTGGAGCATAGTAGATTCACATTTTCGAGAAGCTGTAGATAAAACTGTAGGAAGTTGCAGACTGAGTTGTTTAGATTGTTTACACGGTCAGATCAGCGTATATACACCTGGGCACCCAGAGATGGAGACAGAAAAAATTGGTGTCTGCTTTAAATAATTTGGCTGGGACATCCGGTAAGTAGGTGGTACTGGATGCTCAGCCCCTCATGTGCAATGTAAAATGTCCTCCCACGAGAGATGAAAGGGCAGCCTCAGTGTGCAGTACAGGGGTCTGCCTCTGGGCATAAGTCTGGGTGCTGAGACTGTTGTGCCCCGTGATAGTGTCTGGATTGTGAAGCACACTAATTCCCACGCCCTTTTGTTTCCACAGCCTCGGAGAGATCTGTGTGTCCGCCCCTAGATGAAGCACCCCCTTTCTCGGTGCCCTTCAGTCCGTCCATGTGGAACAGCCTGGGTGGCTCTGAGCTGAGGCATCCTGTGCAAAGCTACAGGCCCTGCCCAACGCTGGAGCGACCCTCAGCGCCGGGGCTCTTGTGCGACCGAGGCTCTGAGCCTGCCCTGTAT
>NW_020958632.1:0-1961 GCF_003031625.1 Empidonax traillii | reverse complement strand
CTACCTGCCCCTGTGCTGATGGTATAGTAATCCATGTCATGCATTCATCACTTTTCAAGGAGTTCCTCCCGTTGCTGAGGCACAAAGGCAGTTGAAATTGGACAGAGCCCGTGCAGCCAAATATGTTCACAAAGTGTGGCATCCTGAGAGCACTCTGTGCTTCAGACTGCTCGCAGGACTGTACTGGGGTGATGGAGGTGCATCCAAATCCAGGCCTGCTCAGCTTTAGTGCAGGCTCAACTAATGCTTTGAAGCTCCCAACTGCAGGTTTTTTGTAAGAGTGACTTCTTAGGTAATCACACAGGAGTCTGTTTAATAAGCTGTAAGGCCCAGTATGCATTTGCTGTTCGCTGTGGTCCCATGTAAGCAGCATGATGCCTCTTTCACACACTCTCTCATTTTCCCACCTTCTGCTTGCAGGTGAGAAGCCTTACAAGTGCCAGGTGTGTGGAAAAGCCTTTAATCAGAGCTCCAGCCTCATCATCCACAGCCGGAGGCACACAGGCTTCAAGCCCTTTGGCTGTGATCTGTGTGGCAAAGGCTTCCACCGAAAGGTGGATTTACGGAGGCACCAGGAGAGACGGCATGGCCTGAAATGAGGTCTCAGCTGCAACATGGAAAGCCGACAACACTATGAGAACAGACTCCCTTGGCTTCCTTGCTGGACCCAAGCCATTTCCTGAACACAAACCCTGGCATTACCTTTCTGAACAGATCTGAAAGAGGAAAGAAGAGGACAGAGCCATGCATTGACAGCTCAGTGAAGGAAGAAGGGTTAACTGAAGCATCTTGCTTCAGGACCCACTGTTCTCCCCCCCCCCCATTTCTCTACCTTGCTCTAAGGAGATCTTGTTCTGTACAAATTCTGTAAACATAAGCCACAGGTACATTGTACAAAGAGCCCAGAGGTAATAAATCTTAGCCAAAGGAGCCAAGGTGACATCTCAATAGGTGAAATAGGCTCAGATCCAAGGCTTTCTTGAAGCCTCAGTGAACAGAACACGAAACAATGGAAAGAATGAAAGGTCACGAGGGTCACCTGATGAAGAGGAGAGAATTTGAGACCCCATGAGGAAGTAAGGCAGGAACTCCCACCAAAATATTCCTCAAAATGGAAACCACACCTCAATCTCCACCCCTAACTCCACCTGTTATGAATATTGTAATTTATGTTGTAATCATTGCCAAACCTGTATAAAATGCTCGCTCTAACCTAACTAACTCGGAGCCTGTTTTCCCAGCACTAGCTGGCAGGCTGCCCGGCCGTTAATCAATAAATACCTTGCTGCTTTAGACATAAAACTCTGTCTAAACAGTTTTTTATCTGCTCTTTTCTGGGCATCATCAGCTTGGACTGAAAGTAGAAATTAAAGGCTGTCGTTTTTCTTTTCTCCTCTTTGTCTCTGAAATAAGACTGGAAAATAAGCCTTTTAGATATGAAACCTTGATGTTCCAAAGATGGATAAGCTACCAAATGTCTGTAAGGTGGAAAATACTTCTCCCGTGAACCCCCTCAAGTTTTCAGCAGCTTGAATCACCTTGCAGGGAAACATATGGGTATAACAGTGTTTACATGGTGCAATGACAGAGAGCCATCAGCACTTGCCTTGGTTAAGTTCAGTGCTGAATGGGTTCACTCTTGGATGATTTCCTTTCAGGAAAACCTGGAGAATCAGAACTGTGCCGTTGGACACCTTGCTGTTTTTTAAGCAAAGGTGCCAGCTTGGGTCTGAGTCTGCTCTCACTTGCTCTGGTGCAAATCAGGAGCTGCATTATCAGTTATAGAAAGGCCCTTTTTAGCCTCCCAGAACTATCTCTCTGTCTGTGCAAGGCCTGACTGCCTGAGTGTTTGAGGTATGGGGGCTTACTTCTTCCTCCATCCACTGGGGAGAAGGAAGTTTGTGAAAGGACCACTGGAAAAGCCAAAGCACAGAATTATGCCTTAGAACTAGAAACCAATC
>NW_020958631.1:10736-12998 GCF_003031625.1 Empidonax traillii | reverse complement strand
GGGCATCTCCCTGGCTGCCCTCCTGGGCAACGGCCTCATCCTCAGCGCCGTAGCCTGCGACCAGCACCTGCACACCCCCAGGGACTTCTTCCTGCTGCACCTCTCCCTCACAGACCTGGGCTGCATCTGCACCACTGTGCCCAAAGCCATGCACAACTCCCTCTGGGGCACCACAGCCATCTCCTACACAGCATGTGCTTCACAGGTCTTTTTACTTTTTCATGTCAACAGAGTTTTCTCTCCTGACCATCATGTGCTACGACCGCTACGTTGCCATCTGCAAACCCCTGCACTACGGGACCCTCCTGGGCAGCAGAGCTTGTGCCCACATGGCAGCAGCTGCCTGGGCCTCTGGCTTTCTCAATGCTCTGCTGCACACAGCCAGTACATTTTCCCTGCCCCTGTGCCAGGGCAATGCCCTGGGCCAGTTCTTCTGTGAAATCCCTCACATCCTCAAGCTCTCCTGCTCACACTCAGGCTACCTAAGGGAACTTGGGCTCATTGGGGTTAGTGGCTGTTTAGTGTTTAGCTGTTTCATTTTCATAGTTTTCTCCTATGTGCAGATCTTCAGGGCTGTGCTGAGGATCCCCTCTGAGCAGGGACGGCACAAAGCCTTTTCCACCTGCTTCCCTCACCTGGCCGTGGTCTCCCTGTTTATCAGCACCTCATTCATTGCCTATCTGAAGCCCCCCTCCATCTCCTCCCCATCCCTGGATCTGATTGTGTCAGTTCTGTACTCGGTGCTTCCTCTAGCCCTGAACCCCCTCATCTACAGCTTGAGGAATGAGGAGCTCAAGGAAGCTCTCAGGAAAATGATGACTGGACATTTTCCTGCATACTATCAATAAAGTAACTCATTAGAAGTCTAAACTCTTATCTGTCATGTGTAGGTGGATGTTTTGGTGCATTGTGTTTTTTTTTTTTTTTTTTTTTTTTTTTTTTTTTTTTTTTTTTTTTTTTTTTTTTTTTTTTTTTTTTTTTTTTTTTTTTTTTTTTTTTTTTTTTTTTTTTTTTTTTTTTTTTTTTTTTTTTTGTATTGTTTTAATTTTGTTTGCTTTTTTGTTTTCTTGGTTTTGATTTTGAATTTATTTATTATAATTTTTTCCATAAAAATGTCTTTACCCATATTTTACCACATCGGTATCTACTCGTCTGCTGTAACCCAAGGGCTTTCAGCAGTCATTATATCTGTACATTTAATGAAATAAAGTTCCCTGCCCCGACCTCTGTGTCCAAGATGCTTCCTCAGCCCTTCTCTGGAGCTGCAGGGGCAGTGCCTGGTGTGCAGAGCTGGAGGGAAGAGACTCCCAGCACAGCAGCACAGCCAGGGACAAGGGCACTTGCTCCCTCCACACCTGCTCTTTCCAGCTCCACACTGTCCTTCCCAGCCCTGCTGTGGCTGCAAGGCCTGAGTGCTCTGGCAGATTGGGTACAGTCCTGCTGTGTGTCCCTGCTGGCATCACAGGCAGGGACAGGCCCTGGGCACCACTGGCACAGAGCTGGGCTCCACACCAGCTGCTCCAGCAGCAAAGGCCATCTCCTGAGGGCAGGCCAGGAGGGTTTGGCTCTCCCTCCACAGTCCCTGTCAGCAATGTGCTCCAGGAATGCCCTGGCAAAGCAAATGCCAGTGCCCATTCAGAGTGGGAGTGTGCAGGGTGGGGGCACACAGCAGTGTCCTGGCACAGCCAGAGCTCCTGGCACAGCCCTGAGGGCCCAGCAGAGCAGGGGCTGGGCTGTGTCTTTGTTCCATGGACAGCCTGGCAAGGTGCCCCAGGGCCATTGGCACAGAGCAGCCCCTGCAACCCCCATTGCCAGCCCTGGCCTCTCACCCCACCTGCAAGAGGTTGGTTGTCCCTCCATGGAGGGGCATCAAGTGACCAAGTCAGAAGTCCATGTTTGCTTTGCCCTGAGGACACTTCAGCAGGTCTGCTCTGTCACTGCCCTGCCTTCTGGCCCGTCCCTTTCCCTGCCCAGCAGGACAGCAGGGACTGGGACAGTAAGATCTCATCAGTGGAGTTGTCCCTAAAGGGTATGTGGAGCTGCTTCATCTCCACCACCCTGAGTGTCCCCTGCCTGGGGACAGCACAGTCTCTGCTCCCAGCACTGCCAGGGCCATTTCCTGCACCTTTGGCATGTCCAGAGTGTTTCCTGATGGTGGCCCCATCCCATGACCAGCACTGGGCTGTTTGCCAGCCCTGCTCTCTGCAGGACCCATGCACTGGCAGAGTTGTCTCCAGCAGAGCTGCACCCTGGCTCGGGGCA
>NW_020958631.1:6974-9720 GCF_003031625.1 Empidonax traillii | reverse complement strand
TTGTTTGCTTTCCATGAGGCCCTGCAGTGCCACAATGGCCCCTTGATTCCAGGAGGCTGCACAGTGTCATCACAAAGCTGAGCCCACCCAGATGAAACTTTGGGGGAGATTAGGAGGAACTGGGACAAAAAGGATTGGATATTTGGGGAAGGAAAGAGGGGCTTGGCCAACAGCGAGGAAAGATTGTGATGAGGCAAAACCAAGTTCAGGGGAGACTGAGGGTGCTGAAACACCGACTGTGCAAAAATTCTTGATGGACCTTTGCCGTCTTTGTAACTTCAAGCCCCAACCTAAAAGTGCTGTCCCTCCCACTGAAAGGAATCCACTGCTCTAATCCCAACCTCAGCCTGACCCTAAAGGCACAGCCCAAATCCAGAACTCCAGACTCTTATTTGTCCTCTAATGCCCACCCCAATCCCAAACCTGCATTGTTAATGTGAAAAGACAAGCTTTATTCCTAATCCAGCCCCAAACCCTAATCACGAACCAGACACTGCCAGCAGAACAACAAACCTCCCCCAGTTCTGCCTAATCCTGACCCTGAGCTCTAAATCCAAAGCCCTGACCATGAAGCACCTCCACAGCCCTTGGGAGCAGGGCAAGGACCTGCAGGGCCCAGAGAAAATAAGGGAGCTTGGGTAAAGCTGACAGGGCAACATTCCACCAGAACAGAGCATTCCCCACAGCACTGACTGAGCACAAGCCAACCCATGTGGGAAACCAGACCCTCAGCGTCCCTGACGGCTCGATAGGAAAGAGGGTTCAGACACTTCCAAGTTGGTTGCAAAATGGAACACTTTATTAACAGGGCTCCTGCCTTTTATAGGGCAGGAGCAGAACTTGCTGGAACAAGGGGAGTAACTGGGGAAGAGCAAGGGCAGAGTATGTAAACTAGAACCATATAGGGAGAACGAGGGCAGGAACAGATTGATATGAGGAATAAATGGCCATATAAGGTTGGTACTGCAATGCAGCACCAACTGGCCAAGAGAAACACAGGGTTCGAGGGCATGGGGAAAAGAGGGGTACAAGGAAGGGGAACAGTACAATTACATAATACAGGAACTTAATATAAAACATAAAACACATCATTGTCTCCAAAGCCTACTCCCTTCATCTCCCCCTTCATTTTATAAGAAAGCAAGTTGAAAGGAAACTTTCTTAATATGAAATAAGAACTGATTTTTAAGATATACAAAAGTATATAAAATATATGTAAATAAATGTGGGGGGTTTTTTCTCTATACACTCTAAAGAAAATTATACATTAAATTATAAGCAAAACACTTCAAAACTAGCTTTGAGGTAGAATTGGTTAAGGAGATGCCTTAACCCATGGTAAGTTTGAGCTATGCTCATATTTATTTTTTCAGTCATAGTTTTCACATTTATACTTGAGTAAAATAAATTTAAAAATGTATAAAAAAGTTATAACATAATATCTTTTAAGAATATACACTTTTTTATGTCACTCTTACTTCAAGCTTTGCCAGAGTGTGGCAATATCAAAGTGGAATTCTTCCAGATACAAAACAAGATGTTGAAAAAGGATAAAATGTATTATACTGATTTAACTTACTTAACTTAAAATTCAAAACTTAAAATCAACCTAAAATATTAGAGAAACTCAAAGATACAACATGTACAAAACAATCTGCAAGATTATTATTTTAAAGTGATATAAATGGTAAACTACTGAATAAAAAGACAAACAATTCTATTACAATGTAACATATAATGAAAATCATAACTTATATATTACACTTTAAAGAAAAGAAAAAACTGAAAAAGGTTTTAGTTCCATTTTGGTTTTGGTTATGATGTTGATGGTTTATGAAGAGATTGATTTTGATGGGTTTTGTTTTATGCCTTCTGAGGAGTTTTGGCAAAATTGGTTCAGTTCTTCTGTTACTGAGGGAGCTGCCAGTTGTTTTGCTTCAAATTTTTTCCAGGCCTTTTGTTTTTTCCATTGCTCCCTTGGTCACTGTGTTCCAGACTGAGCTGCCCTTACAACTGTTGTTAAATTGGATTCTGTGCGGCGCCGTGGTAAAGTACCGATAAGATGTCCATAGGTACCCCCGTCTTTGGCTCTGTTTACACCCGGTGCCAAGAAAGTTGTCATTTTTGGGCAGTCAGCTTGGGTTTTCTCTGCTTCCTCTTCTAAGGGAAACAATGTCCGGTTTCCAAGGGCATCATCTTGGACTCCACCTTGACAGAGCTGGCTGGTTTTACTTTCAAGGTTGGCATCATTTTGTAATCCAAGAGGATGATTATTTTCCCCATCAGAGTTACCAGAGCAGCCCTTTTTAATTTCAAGGTTCCTAAGGCTTTTTCTCAAAAACATGGTAAAAACACTTTTCCAGGCAGCCTTGGCTTTTGCTGCTCGCCTGTCACCCCCCAAAGTAGCTCTCCCCAGCGCACCTCCTATTCTGGCCCATTCTAAATAATTTAAATATTCTGGGACAGCTTCATGTTCATGAACCCATTTTGTTAGTGCTTTTAATGATTTTTTATCAATGGGGAGCCCATTTTCCTTTAAGAGGTCTTTCAGTTGCTCATAAAATTCAATCTCGTTTTTGGATAATCGGGCTCCCATCTTTTAGTTTTAGGATAGGTAGGGGGTTATCAGGGATGAAAGTTTCTTCACCGCCTCTCACCCAGATCCTGTTGCTTGGTCCAGGTGCCCGTCTGCTGACCGTCGGGATCTGCTGTCCACTCTGCTTCCACAGACTCTCCAACTTGGCAG
>NW_020958631.1:3333-4653 GCF_003031625.1 Empidonax traillii | reverse complement strand
GCCCTGGGCTGAGAGGCCAGTGCTGGGAACACCCTGGCTGTGCAAGGGCACTGCTGGGTGCCCCCACCCTGAGCCCTCCCACACTTGTGCTGCTCCTGCTGTTTTCCTCTGCAGGGCCTTGTGTTGGGCACAGCCTGCAGAGCCAACTGCAAAGGAGATGGAAGCTGTCAGGCCCTGCCCTGAGGAGATACCCCTGCAGGATGGCAGTGCTGCTGCAGAGCTCAGCTCTGTGCCAGCAGTGCCTGTGGCTGTCCCTGCCTGCAGTCACTGCCCAGTCCTGCAGCAGGACTGGCCCCGACTGCCCGAGCACTGAGGCCTCAACCAACACAGGGCTCTGCAGGACAGTGGGCAAGGCCAGGAGGAGGAGAAGGGCTGCTGCTCCCTGGCAGGGCTGCTCTGCTGGGACTCTTTTGTCGCCCAGCTCTGCACAGAGACATCGACCCTGCAGCTCCAGAGCAGTCAGAGAGGAAAGATGTCAGGGCAACCAGTCAGTGCAGAGTTCTTTATTTTGTTTAGGCACACAGTGAGTACAATTCCCAATTTGTACAGCCTCTGGGCCAGGCTAGAAAGCAAAACACTGAACAGAAAATGGTGTTTATAAGTATAAAATTATATGTATATGTATTTCTTTATATAAAAATATCTTGGTGTAAACAAATTCTAACGAAAAAAACAACCATTCCAGGAGTAAAACATAGACAACTTATTGTGGGCTTTCAATGAAGTACATGACAGGATTGGCCTTTAATGTGATACACAACATGCAAAAGAAGGAGAGTTTATTGCTTCTGAAAAACACCCATTTGTAATTTTCCTCAGGGCATCCTTGAGCTCCTGGTTCCTCAGGCTGTAGATGAGGGGGTTCAGTGCTGGAGGCAGCACCAAGTACAGAACTGACAGAGCCAGATCCAGGGATGGGGAGGAGATGGAGGGGGGCTTCAGATAGGCAGTGAATGAGGTGCTGATAAACATGGAGACCACAGCCAGGTGAGGGAGGCACGTGGAAAAGGCTTTGTGCCGTCCCTGCTCAGAGGGGATCCTCAGCACAGCCCTGGAGATCTGCACATAGGAGAAAACTATGAAAATGAAACAGCTAAACACTAAACAGACACTAACCCCAATGAGCCCAAGTTCCCTGAGGTAGCCTGAGTGTGAGCAGGAGAGCTTGAGGATCTGAGGGATTTCACAGAAGAACTGGCCCAGGGCATTGCCCTGGCACAGGGGCAGGGAAAATGTATTGGCTGTGTGCAGCAGAGAATAGAGAAACCCAGAGGCCCAGGCAGCTGCTGCCATGTGGGCACAAGCTCTGCTGCCCAGGAG
>NW_020958631.1:0-1730 GCF_003031625.1 Empidonax traillii | reverse complement strand
GGAGGAGGAACAAGGCTCAGCTGCTGCCAGCCCTGTGCTCTGCTCAGGGAACTGGGCCCGGGGCTGCAGAGCTGCCCCACGGCTCTGCTGCAGCTCTGCCTGCACACGAGGGGCTTCAGCCCTTGCACCCCCCGGCCCTGAGGGCAGAGGCTTGGCTGGGGGAGAGGAGGGCAGGGGGCTTCTTCACAGAGAGGGCTCTGAACTGCAGGGGGTCCCATGCACATCTCTAACATTCCAGGACACTGCAGGGCTTTCAGTTCTTTCCCTGGGCCAGGACTGTGCCCTGTCAGCACTCACAGATCCCATCCCAACCTCTGTGCACTCACCTTGGCCCTACAGAAACCTGCCTGTCTGCAGGGCACTGACTGGGCACTTTTTCTTGTTTGCAGGTGGAAAAAAGGCAGGTCACGAAAAAACTCATGGGTCCAGCAAAAGGGATGCTGCTTCTGTCAAAGGCAGAGGAGAGGCTGAAGGCACTTTAGGAAGCTGCTCTCAGCCCCACTGTTCTTTCAAATTTACAGCTTAGGAGTCTCAGTGACTTCTCCAACATGAGAGCTCCTTTCCCTTTTCTCAGCCCCCAAACTCAGCAGGAGGAGGAAACTGAAAACACTGACTCACAAAAGCTCCTTATCTTCATAATAATCCTTCTTTGTCCTTTGAAAAGGTCCTGGTGTCATCTGGATCTGTGAGCAGACCTGATCCTACACAGCACTTCTCCAGGGCATGAATACCCTGCCTGGGCCCTGCTGGGGTTCTCTCCCTCCACCTCCAGCTTCTCCCTGCAGAGATGAGGGCAAATGGCCATGTGAGGTTACTGCTGACCCTGGCAGGCAGCAGAGTCCTTTCCCTGGCCCAAAGAACCCTGGAGCACAGGGAGCCTGCTGTGCAGGACAGCCCTGGGCACCCCTGGCTGCACCCCCACTCTGACAGCCCACAGCCATCCCTGGGAGAAGGAGCCGTCCTGCCCTGTCCCTCTGATGGGGTCTCAGGGAAGCCCTGCCCTGCAGCACATCCTCCCCCTGGGCAACACAGACACTGGCAGAGTCCTGACAGATGCCCAGGGCTGGGGGATGTGCCAGCTTTAGGAGAGTCCTCAGGCACACAAGCCACATTGCCCTGCATCTGTAGACTCACTCTGCAGAGGGCTGTGAATTTGTGTGCCCAAGTGAAGTGTGAGCTGAACACCTCCCATCTTTGCTCTGCCTTGAACCTCTCTCTGCCTTGCTTGTCTTCTCTGGTGCCTGCAGGCAGTGCCCTCAGCCCTGCTGGGCTGTGCAGAGGAGCTGCTCCTGGGCAGAGCTGTCTCTCTGCAGTGCTGCCCGCTTGCCAGGAGCTCCCTGTGTGCCAGGAGCCCGGCCCAGCTCAGCAGCACAGCAACAGCCCCAGGCATTTCATCACCCTGGGGCTTTGGGGATGAGTCCCTGAACATCAGACCCTGAGGAGAGTTGCAGGAACCTCTTGAGAAACCCAAGTGAGATTCAAACTGTAAAGTTTCTTGTAGTGTTAATGGGTCCCACTGAGGAACCCAACTGAGAAAACATGCTCAGGACTGTGTAAGAGCACAAAGCTGGAAACTGTGATGACAGGTCAGAGAATCACAAAATCACCAAGGTTGGAAGAGACCTTCAAGATCTTCTAGTCAAACTGTCCATCAGCATTACCATAATCACCCCTAAACCACATCCCAAAGTGCCATATCCAGATGTCCTCTGAACACTTCCAGAGACTCC
>NW_020958630.1:0-12998 GCF_003031625.1 Empidonax traillii | reverse complement strand
AGACAAAAGCCTTCCTCGTTTCTGTAGGCTAACAAATGCAGGTCTGTTTACATAATCTTATTTGAGCTCTGGGGGACAGAGCACTTAAAAGTTTCTTCTTTATTGGAGTAGTGCTTTAATCTTGATTTTAAAGACAGTAATATTGTAGAGGAGATGTAATAAAAATAGCTCGTAATGAAACAACATGTGAAGCTCCTCAGTGAGTTAGAACTGTAATTTAACAGCAATTTATATATGATCATTTCCAACCTCCCAGCCTGGGAAAGATGAACTGTATGACCTGCTATGTACAGCACGAGTGGAGAGAGCAGCTCCCCTCTCTGACAGGCTGGATTTGCCCCTTCTGTATTTGTGCTGGGAGGGATCTTCTGCTTGAGCCCAGTCCCTTATAGTCGGTAAAATGACTCATTCTTGAAAACTCCAGCATTGGTTTGACAGGCTGCCTTAAAGGTCTATTTTATTTTCTCCTTCTAGTCGATAATTAACTGCAAGTGCCGCGCAGAGCTTTGAAGGAGTCGCTTTCGTTATCTGATTTCTGAAACGGTGATCGCTGTGTTTGCTCACGTCCTGCTCAACTTCTCAGCTGTGGTGAATCTATTAAAGGAGCCTTTCAAGCACGTCATGCTCGTTTGTGAGCCTCGGCATCCTGGGATAACAACCGACCGATGCTGGCAGGTAGCTCTTTCTGTACCTTGCAGCTGGATTGACAGATACTTGGGTTGTTTCGAGGTTGTGTGTTTGTGTTGTTGTTTGTGTTTTGTTTGTTTGTTTTTAATTTTAGATTTTGTAGTGTCATAACTTTGAGCATAACGTCATTTTAATTTTCTAGACACAAAAACAACCTTTTTGTTGTGATGCAGTCAAACCCTAACCCTAACCCTTTGGTCTTGGAAGAGAAGCAAAGATAAACTGGCAAAGTTTAGTGGCTTTGAAAACGTTTTTCTTATTATTCTTGGAAAGCAATTTGACTTCTTTCACCCTCCCTCCTCCTCTGAACTTCCTGCTCTTCATAAATAACCTCCCAACATATAATTGTTGTCCTTACATCATTTCAAAATCTCTCCGTATCTAAACACAGGCAGGAGCCTGGAATTCTTTGTTCTGACCTAAGATTAAAAGTCTTGATACATGACAATTGTTCCTGGGCTATTTTGGGGTTTAATCCCGTGTCGGGATTTTCCCACTCAAAGGCGAATAGGTGCCAGCTCTCCGGTGCCAATGGTATGCAGAAGAATGCATCTTTCAAATCTATTACTGAAAACCACTGAAATTTCTCAGAAACAGATGTTAACAAGGTATATGGGTTTGCAACCACCGAGTGAATGTCTTTGGTTAAAAGATTGACTGCCCTGAGGTCTTGTACTAGTCTGTATTTCCCATTTGGTTTCCTGACTGGAAAGATTGGTGTATTAAATTCTGATTCACACTCCTTTAATATTCCAAGAACTAAAAATTGTTCAATTAGAGGTGCTACCCCCCTTCTCGCTTCTAAGCTAATTGGATATTGTTTAATTCATACTGGTTGTGCTCCTTCCTTAAGTTCTATCACTACTGGAGCTGCTGCTTTAGATAAGCCCGGGACCCCGGTCTCCCACACCCAAGGGACAACTGCGTGTTCTATTTCCTGAGGAATTTCTTCTGTTTCTATTTCCTTTACAGTAAATATTTGTGCTACATTTCCTTCTGGAATTTCTAGCTTGACCCTTCCATTTTCAAACACAATAGTAGCCTGTAAGAAGGACAATAAATCTCTCCCTAACAAACACTCTGGGCTATTAGGCATACAA
This sequence comes from Empidonax traillii, assembly GCF_003031625.1. NCBI lineage: Eukaryota > Metazoa > Chordata > Aves > Passeriformes > Tyrannidae > Empidonax > Empidonax traillii. The sequence goes on along the minus strand of NW_020958630.1, from coordinate 11,211 downwards.
AGAAATTGGTGATCCAATTGTTTCCCTCTAAATTTGATATCCAGTGGCCTCAAGAATGCACGTTCCTCTGTTTGCCCCGATACACCCACAACACGGACAGTTGAATTACTTAAAGGACCCATTAACCGATTCATTGCTGAAAAACTAGCCCCAGTATCTACGCGAAATTCCATAGGTTCTCCTTCTATTTCCAGGACAACCTTTAGGTCTCGATCTAGTCAGCTCTGAGTATCGTAGTTTTGCAACATAAATGCTTGAGCGACACCGTGTGGCGTCCCATTAACCGCACCCGGCATGTTCCCGGCAAATAAATTCATCCCAACCCCCGCATTTAGGGGGCATTCATTCTTCCAATGTCCCTGACCCTTGCATAGTGCACACTGATTTAACCCTATCTTTCCATGTCCACCCTGGAATCCAAATCCACTCTAGTTATTAAAACCTCTCCCAACTCCTCTCCGTCTGTTTCCACGACCTCTGCCTCTATTCCCTCTGCCATAGTTTCCTCCGGCTGCCTGCAAAATTGCTAACATGCTCGCTTGTTGTTTCTTTGTCTGCTCCTTCTCACGATTATTATACACTTTCCAAGCCACTTCTAACAATTTTTCTAAATTCCACGTCTCTTCCCCTTCTAATTTCTGCAGCTTCTTTCTAATATCTTCCTGGGACTGCCCCATGAAAATCAAAGCCAGCTGTAACTTCCCCGATTCTGCCTCTACATCCAAATCTGTATATTTTCGAGCTGTTTCCTTTAGTCTTTCTAGGAAGGCAGAGGGAGACTCAGCCTTATCCTGCCGTATAGAGCACAGCTTCGACCAGTTTAAAGTCTTTGGAATTTCGCTTCGAATTCCTTCTATCAATAAATCTTGGTAAACCTTTAACCTATGGTAGTCAGCTGCAGCGTTGGGATTCCGCTTGGGATCTTCTCGAGGCACTAAATCATTAACCGTTCCCTGCCCAGGCTGCGCGCGTATCTTTTCCCTGGCTCTCTCAACCATCACTAGCAATACCATTTCTTTTTCAGTAGAATCTAGGATTGTATCCAATAAAACTTGCAAATCATTCCAGTCCAGGTTCTGAGTTTTTATAACCATTTTTACAACACGCGCCACACGCTCTGGATTTTCTCTATACACTCCTGCTGATTGCTTCCAAATTAATAAATCACTTGGCGAAAAAGGTACTTTTACCATGGCCCGCGCTCCTCCTGCCCCCACTGCCTCTCACAGAGGGACCATCAATTTTGGGGGCGAGGGCGACACAGCCCTCCCCTCGTTCCCATGTCTCCGCTCTCGACTCCTTCCCCGTTCTTTCCTTCCCCTACGAGTCCGTCCAGCTAATGGAGTCTTATCAGTGTGCTCCTTTTCCTCCTCATCCGAGGATGATGGGGGCACAGGTGGGGGCGAATCTTAATGGAGGTGCGGTAGGAGTGGGGGCTACTCTTAATGGAGGTGCGGTAGGGGTAAGGCTCGGAGAGACTAACAAAGCAATATCTTCCTCCGGTTCAACAAGCCATGCTTTTCGCTCCTTGCATCCCACACACTCGTCATTCGATGCTTTTAACACCAACACACCACAATCATTCTGCCACTCAGGTTTACGTCTCAGATAATAAAATAAATCTAGATATGGTATTTCGTCCCATAGATCATTGTCTTTTAAATATTGCAGTAAAGGAGACATTATCTCTAGTGTTATAGTACCGTTCTTCGGCCACTGCATCCCTTCAGTATCATATTGCGGCCACACATTATTACAATAGTCAATTAATTGCTTTTTACTTAGTTCCTGCCCAAAATTCCCCTCCTTCCAATGCTTTAAAATGCGACCAAGCGGAGAATCATCAGGAATATTAGTTTCAGAACAGGACAATGCTCTAAAGGTTTTAAAAGGCATCATACCCACAATAGCACAACAGACTCACACAAACAGCAGATACCACAAAAAAATAAAATGCCACAAACAATAAAATACCACAAACAGTTACGTAACTTGTTTCCACAACCAATTTGCCGAAATCCAGTATACGGCAAATACTGGCTCAGCGCAGCTTTCGCCACATCTTACGACCAGTGCCTAGGCTTCCCCAAGAAATACCTCTCTCAGCCCAACCCAGTGAGTATACACAAACTCGTCTTATAGGCAGACTTATAACCCTTAAGAAAATAAAGCACCTTCGGGCTTACCTGGAATGGTTGTCCGACGGGCACGGGGGTCGGGCACAGAACGATATCTCCCCAGGAATCAACCTGGCTGCCGGCATGGAGCGGATTGCTCGTGCGCGGCCCTGGCGACCCCTGGAGTCCCACCTGGTGTCGCCAAGAAGACTGTTGCCCGCCACGATAAGAAGCACAAACCAACAGAGTGTTAGTTTAATGCCGGTGCTTTATAAGGGCCCGGGGACCTGGGGACTAAAGTCCCAAAGCCAGAATCCCGAAACCTTCATTTTGAGTACATCTTTTATACACTCAGACAAACAAAGACATTTGCTAAGCTACTACTTCAAAGTACATGGTGAAACTTAATATTTCATCCAAATAATTAGCTCCCAGCTAGGTCATCATAAATCATCCCCAGTTGCCTAATTCGTTTAACTCACTCCCACCACCAGGTGCAGGTTCTTTATGCTTCAGTTCTTCTTTTGATAATTGTTTTTCCTTAATCTTGCATGGCTAGCACATTCCAATCCTTTGGGCCTGGTCTATACAGAAACCCTTAGCTATACTACTGCTAACTCAGAGATCATTGCAACAAGCTGTGCCACCAGCTGCTCCTGTGAATGCCTTGCTGCAGTGGCCTGGGCTCCCGCTCTTCCTTCCAGCCTTTGCCTGGCCAAGTGCATCCTCAGGGAGGAGCAGGCTTTGCTGTTTCCTGCCCCTCCCAGGCAGTGAGGAGACCCGTCCAGAGGGGCACCTGTGTCTGACTGCAGCAGGTCTCCCAGAGCCACTGCCAGGGATTGTGTCTCTTGCCACAAGGAACTGCGGGACCGAGATCTTCCTTCTCCTGCTCCTGCCGTACTGCATTGCGAGGCAGCCCTGGACTTGGCAACACCTGCTTTTGCTGAAGGACACAACCTCCTGCACGTTGCTGCCCAGGATCCTCATGTGACACTGCCGCAGCTTGCTGGGAGTTATGACTTGGGCACCGGTGTCTTGGGGACAGTAGCTGCTGAGCCACCTGCTCCTGGCAATGCCTTACTGCAATGGCCTGGGCTCCCACTCTTCCTTGCAGCCTTTTCCTGCCCATGTGCATGTTCAGCCAGCCGCGGGCTCTGCTGACAGCTGCAGCTCCAAGGCAGCAGGGACTCCTATCCACAGAGGCTTCTCCATCTGAAGGCCAGCAGGTCTCACCCACGCACTGGGCAGGATGAAGGCTGTGGCCAGAAGTAACGCAGGTGTGCAGGACATATTCCCATTCTTGGTCCTCCACAGAGAGAGAAATAGAGCATCCTGGCGATGAGAACAGATGGCCTTGCTGCTGGAGGACATTGTCCAGAAGTGCGTGGAGCCTCTTGCCTTGAGGCAGCATCCTGAGGTCCATGGATTGGGCACTGGTGGTTTCAGGACTCTTTCAGCTGTGCAACTTGCTGCTGGCAATGCCTGCCCTCAAGCCTGAAGCACGCTTATGGCTTCTAGGCTTTTCCTTGCCACTCGCATTCTCAGGCATGACACAAGTCTCCTGCCAGCTCCGGCTCCAAGGCAGCCAAGAGAGAGCACTCCCTGTGGACAGGACTCCAGCAGGTCTCCCAGAGGCTCTGCCAGGGACAGAGTGCCGTGCTAGAAAGTAACTGCGGTGCAGAGATCTTCCTGCCCCTCCTGCTGTCATACTGGTTCAGGAGAGAGCCCTGGACTTGGGAGACCTACCTTTGCACGCTGGGACCTTGTGCAGCCATGTGCGGGGAGTCATCTCCTACGACACAGCTGGAGAGTCCCGAGAGCCATGGATTGGGCACTGGTGGTTGTGGGACCCTTTCAGCTTTGCAACTTGCTAAAGGCAATGCCTTCTTTGGATCTTTTCCAGCCTCGGGAAATTCCAGCCTTTCCCTTGCCTGGTGCATCCTCAGATATTAGACGGATGTCCTGACACCTGTGGCTCAGAGGGAGAAGGGAGACCTGTGCACAGGGATTCCTCTCTCTGGAGTGTGGCAGCTCTTTCACAGGCGCTGGGAGGGATGGAGTCTCACTCCACAAGGAAGCCAGCTGCGCAGATATTCCTCCATCTGCTCCTGCTCTACTGGCTCCAGAGAACGCCCTGGAGACCGCAACTTCTGCTTTGGCCACATGGAGATCTTGTCTTGCAGTGCCCGTAGCCCCTTTTTCTATGGAAGCATCCTGGGAAGCCAGGATTGGGCAGTGGCAGCTCCAGGACACTTGCTGCTGTGCCACCAGCTGCTCCTGCGAATGCCTTGCTGCAGTGGTCTGGGCTCCCGCTCTTCCTTCCAGCCTTTGCCTGGCCAAGTGCATCCTCAGGGAGGAGCAGGCTTTGCTGTTTCCTGCCCCTCCCAGGCAGTGAGGAGACCCGTCCAGAGGGGCTCCTGTGTCTGACTCCAGTAGGTCTCCCAGAGCCTCTGCCAGGGATGGAGTCTCTTGCCAGAAAGTAAGTGTGGTGGAGAGGTCTTTCTTCTTTTGCTCTTGCCAGGACTCCCTCAGGTTTGGAAGTTGCTGGTGGGAGACCTGTGTACAGGGATTCCTGTCTGTGGAATGCCACATCTCTGCTATAGGCTCTGGGAGGAGAAGCAGCTCTTGCCCAGAACTCGTGGAGGTTCATAGGTAGTCTTTATCCTCCTGCTCCAACTATGGAGCAGGAGATCAGCGTCAAGATGGGAACGGCATTCTTTTACTTTTGAACTTTGAACTTTGTCTGGAACCGTACTGAGGATGTTTTTTTCTGGCAGTATCCTCGGGTCAATGGATTGTGCAGTGGTAGCTCCTGGACACTTTTGTCCTGCCAGTTGCTCCTGGGAATTCCTCATTGGAATTGCATGGGCTCCCTCATTTACTTCCAAGCTTTTCCTGTCCTTTTGCACCATCAGGTACTAGCAGGGGCTGCTGATATTCACACCTATGAGGGAGCATCAAGACCTCTTTACAGAGTTCCTCTTCCTGGATTCTGGCAATTCTCAGGGAGGCTCTGGCAAGGATGAAGGCTCTTCCCAGAAGTATGGGAGGCGTGAGATATTCATTATCCTTCTGCTTCACAGTCAGCAGAAGGGAGCACCCTGGAGATGGGAACACCTGACTTTGTCACCACAAAATCTCTTCCAGCAACATATGGATGGTGTTGTCATACGGAAGTGCCACAGCTTCCTTGAAGTCTTGGATTGGCACGGGAATCTTGAGCTCAGTTGCTGCTGGGCCACCTGCTCCTGGCAATGCCTTACTGCAATGGCCTGGGTTCCCACTCTTCCTTCCAGCCTTTTCCTGCCCATGTGCATCCTCAGGGACGAGTGGGCTCTGCTGATACCTGCAGCTCCAACGCAGCAGGGACTCCTATCCATGGAGGCTTATCCAGCTGGAATCCAGCAGGTCTCATGTTGGTTCAGTAAATGATGAAGACTATTTGCCAAAGCAAGGGATGTGTAGAGATATTCTTCATCTCGTTCCTGCACCGTCGGCTCTGGAGAGCACCCTGGAGACGGGAACAGCTGCCTTTCCTGCTGGACTATCTTGTCCAGCACCTTCTCATATGGCACTGCCATGTTATCCTTGGGCACTAGCAGCGCTCCCTTGCTAGTCTGTCCTTCTCTCTGCACATCTTTGTCTAAATCTTCCTGTTGGTTTCCCATTCCAGGGGCACTGGAATACAGGCATTTCAGGAAGGGTCCCAGGAGGACAGTCCCTAGTCACATCCTGTAGGCTCGTGAGAAGAAGAGAGCTCTGCTGAACAAAAGCAAAAGGGAAACAAACATCTAGAAAGATATTTACCGGTCTCATCTTAAAACAGAAGTCAAAGCACTGCAATAGAACATCGAGCCAACTACAGTTTTCATGACAGCTTTGGTACAGCTTGGAAGTCAGAGTTTTAACCAGGAATTGCAAAATATCCATGTTCTGCTCCTAGAAAGTTTTATTAAACTCATCATTTCTATTTCTGTCCTGCTTTCTGGCATGCAAAGTTTGTCTGCAAGTCAAAGAAGGACAGACTCAAGCTTGTATATAGTAACTACATTTCTTGAGTTCATTCCCGTTACCGGGCTGTAAATATTCTTGACTTCGAATCCTAAAAACATCACATTTCAAGGAGATTACTAACTGGAAAAATAGCTAAATTGAGTCATGAAAGAATAAATGAGTTTATTTGATTCTTTTGGTATTTCAATAGTCAAAGCCTTGAAACCCTTTCCACAATAAAGACATTTGTATTAACAGTGTTTCCATATGTCCCTTTTCTTCCTATAGTAATCCAACCAAACTAATTTGTCACTGCTCCAAGGAATTGCCAGCAGCTTTTGCTCTAGTTTCCCATCATATATCTCTTTGATAGAAGTACCATTTGAAAACACTGGCACTCCTATATTTGAAACTCCCAGCATAGCACAGGGATTTGATAGCTGAACTTGAAACTTGATCAGTGATATTGACAGCATGAGATGAAGAACTAGGAAATTTCAGGACAAAAGATCATCGAGTACATATCCCCAAAAATACTTCCAAAAATATACATCGTTTTTTAAAGTGAAGATTTTTTCATTGGTCTTGAAGGGGAAGTTTCTTCCACTAATAACCCAGGATGGAGCAGGGAACAGAGGGAACCACTTGCCGTGCAAGGCTCCCATGATGTACAGTCCAGGCTACCTTGCAAAGATTTAAATAACCTTGGCATGAACAACAAACTGTCAGTGCAATTTCCAGGCCTACACAGGAAAAGGATGCAAGTATGGGGCCTTAAGGGTAGCTGGGAAAATAAAACATGCAATTATTCCAGCAAAGCCAAAGGCAGCCTAAAGCACTTCAGAGACTGAGGGGGTCCAGCAGCCCTAAAAGCCCCACCCTCAGCTTTCCCTTCCTCTGGATTGACTTCTCTCAAATCAAGCACCTTGAAAGCACTGCCCCTGGGAGAGCTGGAAAGGTGTTGGGCTCTGTATTTTCACTAAAGGCATCTCTATACATGGGAGTAGATCCAGCTCTGACACAGAGCCAAGCTACAAGATACATTTGTTTTCTAGGTTTGGAGAGCCCCTTTTTCTCCTGCCTAAACCATCCTTTCCAGGAGTGTTGCAACAAAACCAAAACACAGACTTAGCAAGTTTGGTTTCAGCATCAGAAGAATACTCAGTTGGTCACGTACCATATTCTCAGGAGCTGAGAATGTCACTTGGGAGCCAGACTAATTGATACCAGCTTTCACAAACACTTCCTTTAGATTAGAACAATCATTTAACATCAGCTTCTCCAGTTTGGTATTTCCCCAGATAATCTCTTGAAAAGCAACAAACAATAAATAAATCTTCCTTTGGGCTTCTTACTGACTGTAGGTTCTGACTGTCACAAGCAACTGCAGCAGACAACTTCTTTCATAAAGACATCACAGAACTATTTGCCTCCTCTCCTTAGTCTCTGGAAACTGCTTCCAGAGCTCTGCTACTCGGAAAGGTAAGGCCACCTGCCAGCTCTGGGGGATTTCAGGACTCTTGATACATGCAACTTGTCAACCCCAAGGTCATTTGGGAGCTCAGGGAGTACGGGGGGAATTCTAGGTAAAAGACTTTTCTAAAAAACATGAGGCATTTCAGTACCTCAACTCATTTACTTTAAGCACAGCATTGCCTGCATGTTCCTTCACTACAACAAGGATAATTGTCCAGCCACCTTTTCTCCTTCAGAACACTACAGAGTGTCCTTCACAAAACCTTGGTGTTAGTTTGCCTGTGCCAATAAACTCTATTCACCTCAAACAAACAAACAAACAAAAAACAAAAACAAAAGAAAAAAAAAACAAACAAAAAAGTTTCTTTTTCCTTTCCCTGGATTCTGTGTCAGCCTTAAAACACCCCAGGGATGAGTCAGTAGGGCACTGCAGCAGTGTAGTGCTTCCAGTCCTTCCCATATTTGCTGGAACAATGGTGCTCGTCCCTAACGCAGCGGTAGGGGAGCAGAATGGTCACAGAAACGATGCAGAGGTAAGGCAAGATGTGTGCAAACCCACAGGCCAGGCAATAGGCCGGCGAGCCCAGCAGGTCTCCTGCAGAGTTGCAATGACGAGCCCACCTCCAAAATCCCCAGGTCATCAACTTGCTGTAATACTTGGTGCCATCCACACACATGGAGGAGCACTCGATGTCCTCGGCTTTCTTCCCCCAGATCCTGCAGTTCCCATCTGGACAATGGAAAAGGTCCTTCTCTGGTGCTTGGTCACTCAGAAGATGTGGTAGCCAATCCAGTCCAATATCAACACCCCCACGGCATTGGCTGTGCCCAGCTGGACAGGCTGGGAAACCAAAGACAAACCCTGGGGAGCACAGAAACAACAGTCACTGCCTCGCAAGATGTGCTCAGCATGTACGACCAGTTACTTGACTACAGTGACCCACAACAGACGAGAAGCAATGATGGAAAAACCCAGTCCACAGGAGAGCTGAAGTCTAAGGGCTTTTCTACCTTGCTGGTAGTTCATTGGTTTGGTGGCAAGAGATCTGCGCCCTAATGGCCCATCTGAGTCCCCAGATGGACTAAGAATGAAGATTTCTCCCAGACTAAAGTTGCCAGCGCAGGAAGCTCCATGTGTGCATGGAGTGCCAAGGGTGGCTCACCAATTGCAAAGGAGAACTGGAGGCTAAGGGCTTTTATTCCTGCCTGGAACTTCATTGGTTTGGTGACCAGAGCCTGGCACTTAAAAAGTCCTTTTCACTCCCCAGATGGACTAAGAATGAAGATTCCTCCCAGATCAAAGGTGCCAGTGCAGAAAGCTCCATCTGTGCATGCAGTGCCCAGGGGTGGTTTACCAATTGCTCTGGAGAACTAGAGGCTAAGTCCTTTTCTTCCTGCCTGAAACTTCATTGGTTTAGTGTCCGGAGCCTGGCACTTAAATGGCATGTCTGGGTCCCCAGATGGACGAAGAATGAAGATTCCACCCAGACCAAAGATACCAGGGCAGGAAACTCCATGTGTGCGTGGAGTGTCAAGGGTGGCTCACGCATTGCAAAGGAGACTTGGAGGCCAAGGGTTTTTTTTCCTGCCTTAAACTTCATTGGTTTGGTGCTGGAGATCTGCTTCAGAATTTCATGTCTGGGTCCCTAGATGGACTAAGACCGAATATTCCTCCCAGAACAAAGGAGTTAGTGCAGGAAGCTCTATGGAGTGCCAAGGGTGGCTCACCAACTGGAAATGAGACTTTAAGGCTACGGACTTTTCTTCCTGACTGGAACTTCATTGGTTTGAGGTCAGAAGCCCTGCACTAAAATGGCCCGTCTTGGCCCCTAGATGGACTAAGAACGAAGATTCGTCCCAGACTCAATGTGTCAGAGCAGGAAGTACCATGAGTGCATGGAGTGCCAAGGGTAGATCACCAATTGCAAAGGACACTTCAAAAGTAAAGGCTTTTTTTCCCAGCTGGAACTTCATTGGTTTGGTGGCCAGAGATCTGCACCACAAAGGGTCTGGGTCCCCTGTTGGACTAAGAACGAAGATTCCTCCCAGACTAAATGAGTCAACGCAGTAATCTCCATGTGTGCATGAAGTGCCATGGGTGCATCACCAATTCCACAGGAGAGTCAAAGGCTTAAGGCATTTTTCCTGCCTGGAAATTCAAAGGTTTGGTGTCTGAAGCCCCATGCTTTAATTACTTGTCTGGGTCTCCAAATGGACTAAGAATGGAATTTCCTCCCAGAACACAGGAGCCAGTGAAGGAAACTCCATGTGTGCATGGAGTGCCAAGGGTGACTCACCAATTGCACAGGAGACTTGGAGGCTAAGGGCTTTTTTTCCTTCATAGAAATTCATTGGTTTGGTGACCAGAGCCCAGCACTGAAATGGCCATTCTCGGTCCCCAGATGGACTAAGAATGAGGATTCCTCCCAGAACAAAGGAACCAGCATAAGAATCTCAATGTGTGCATGGAGTGCCAAGGGTGACTCACGAAATGCACAGGAGACTTGGAGGCTAAGGGCTTTTCTTCCTGGCTGGAACTTCATTGGTTTGGTGTCAAGAGCCCAGCGCTGAAATGGCCATTCTGGCACCCCAAATGGACTAAGAATGAAGATTCCTCCCAGACTAAATGGGTCAGTGCAGCAAGCTCCATGAGTTCATTAAGTGTCATGGATGCATCACCAATTGCACAGGAGACTTGGAGGCCAAGGGCTTTTTTTCCTGGCTGGAACTTCATTGATTTGGTGGCCCGAGATCTGCGTCGTGATGGCACATCTGGGTCCCCAGATGGACTAGGAATGTAGATTCCTCCCAGACAAAAGCTGCCAGCGCTGGAAGCTCCATGTGTACATGGAGTGCCAAGGGTGACTCACCAATTGTACAGGAGACTTGGACGCTAAGGGCTTTTTTTCCTGGCTGGAACTTCATTGGTTTGGCGTGCAAAGTCTGGCTCTTAAATGACCCGTCTTTTTTCCCCACATGGACTAAAAATGAAGATTCCTCCCAAACAGGAGGTTTCAGGGCAGGAAACTCCATGTGTGCACGGAGTACCAAGGGTAGCTCAGCAATTGCAGAGGTGACTTGGAGATGAACGGCTTTTTTACCTGCCTGGAACTTCATTGGTTTGGTGAATGGAGATCTGAGCCATAATGACCCTTCTTGGTCTCCAGAGGAATTAAGAACGAATACTCCTCCCAGAAAAAAGGAGACAGGACAGGAAGCTCCATGTGTGTATGGAGTGCCAAGGGTGGCTCACCAATTGCACAGGAGACTTGGAGGCTAAGGACTTTTTTTCCTGGTTTGAACTTCATTGGTTTGGTGTCAAGAGCCCAGCGCTGAAATGACCCTTCTCAGTCCCCTGCTGGACTAAGAATGAAGATTCCTCCCAGACAGCGCAGCAAGCTGCATGTGTGCATTAAGTGCCATGGGTGCATCACCAATTTCACAGGAGAGTCGGAGGCTTAAAGCATTTTTTCCTGCCTGGAAATTCATTGGTTTGGTGTCCGAAGCCCCGTGCTGAAATAACTTGTCAGGGTCCCCAAATGGACTAGGAACGAAGATTCTTCCCAGAACAAAGGAGCCAGCGCGAGAAGCTCCATGTGTGCATGGAGTGCCAAGGGTGGCTAAC
>NW_020958629.1:11425-12998 GCF_003031625.1 Empidonax traillii | reverse complement strand
AGGAAGAGGGGGGAGGGCTCATTCCCAGTCCCATTCCAGATTGGGGGGTGGGGGGTGGGCAGGGGGTGCAAACCAGCATCCTCGGTTTGGGGGGGAGCCAGGGCACGTGCCGGGGGGGAGCAATGAGTTTGCCAGGCATCAGCCCCACACACTCCCACCTCCAGCGCCAAGCGGTGGCACAAGGTGCCCCCCCTCCCCAAAAAGAGTAACCCCCCTCGCATGCAGCCCTGAGCAGGGGAGTTGGGCGTGCAGAGCAGGGGAGGGGGGGGAGTGAGAGATGCTGGGGGAAACTGAGGCACAGAGACACACCCCCACACACACCCCATGCCCAAACCCCCCTTGATGCGTGTCCCCCCCCACCCCACGGTGCAGCTCCGGAGCCCCCGTGGTTTGGGAGGAAGGGGGGGCAGGACCGTGCAGCAGCCGGGGGGGCCGGGGGGGGTCTCACTGCGGTGGGATGGAGGGGGGGGGCTGCAGGAGTGGGGGGATGGGGAGAGAGGGGCAAGCCCCCAGGGGTGTCCCTAAAAATGGAGTGATCGGGGGAGGGCAACCTCAAGCCCTGCAGGGGATCTCCCATACTGGGGGAGGGGCTGAGCCCTATGGGAGACCTCAAATAGGGAATCAGGAGGGGGGACCCCAAATGGGGGCTGTGTAGGGGACATTGTTGAGCCCCACTTGGGAGCCCAAATAGGGACTGTGGGGGAAAGGGGGCTGAGCCCCACAAGGCACCTCAATTAGAGGCTTTAGGGGCCCGGTTGAAGCCCAAGGGGGACCCCAATAGGGACTCTGGGGGGTCCCAAGTAGGAGCTCAAGGTGGGGCTGGTTGGGCCCCACATGGCTCCCCAATTAGAGGCTCTGGGAGAACTTGTTGAGCCCTGGGGTTGACCCTAAACAAAGGCTCAGGGGACTGGTTGAGCCTCATAGGAGAACCCTGATTAGGGGCTTTTAGGGGACCCCAATTAGGGGCTCTGGGTGGGCTGATTGAGCCCTATGGGGGGGACCCTAATTAGGGGCTTTTAGGAGACCCCAAATAGAGGCTGGGAGGGGAAGCCCCATGGAGACCCCAAATAGGAGATCTTCTGGGAGAGGTTGAGTCCTGGAAGGGACTTTGAGGGACGGCAATAGGGGATCTTTGGGGGTCCATCTGAGCCCCCAGGGGGACCCCAAAACCTCTTTGGGGTGGGGGGCGGGGCAGGGTGTCCAGGCCCCAGGGTGACGCATCTTACCCAGCCCGTCCTGGGGGGGCTCAGCGGGGGCCGGCGGCCGCAGGAGGAGAAAAACACGGGAGGGAAAAAAAAAAAAAAAAGCCCCCAAATCCCCCCAAATCTCCCCTAAAAGTGAGGCCTTGGGGGGGCCGGGGCTGGGGGGATGCCCCCGGGGGGGATATTCTACCTTATAGGCCACGCGGGGGGGGCAGCTCGTGCCCAGCCCCAGCGGCGGCGACATTTGTCGCAGCATTTCGTACATGTCGGCGAGGGTCAGGCGGCCCCTGGGGGCGAGAGAGGGGGGGGAACACACCGGGAGCGGGGGTTACACCGGGCGGGAGGGGGAAGGAGGAGGGGGAGAGAGAACA
>NW_020958629.1:0-10398 GCF_003031625.1 Empidonax traillii | reverse complement strand
AAAAAAAAAAAAAAAAAAAAAAAAAAAAAAAAAAAAAAAAAAAAAAACACGGATGACATTTTTAAACCCAACGACAAATAATAAAGATTTTCAGAAACCAACAAGAATTGAAAACAATAAATGGGGAGGACGATGAAAGTTTTTAACTAGATGGCGATAATTAAACAGTAAAAAATAAAAGAATAACGAGGAAAGAGAATTAAAATAATAAAATAATTACATAATGAAAATAAATAATGAAAATAACTCAATAATACAAATAATAATAAAAATAACTTAATAAAAATAATGAAATAATAAGAATAACTCAATAGTAAAAATAATACAATAATAAAAACTTAATTAAACAATGAAACGCAAAGAAATAAAAAAAATAATTAAAATAATTGAGAATCCAAATCAAGAAATCAGAATTTCCCGTCTCAGCGCGGCCCCGTGGGGCGGGGAAGGGATGATGGGCGGGGGGGGAGGTGCTGGGTGCCCCATGCCGAGGGGGAGGGGGGGTGGGCTCCATGCCGGGGGGGCTGGGCCGGCCTGGGGGGGCGCGGGGGGTTTATATATAAATATACTGTGATATTTTATATATAGACGGCGCCGGGAAGCACATTCCAGCCCCGAGGGGGGCGCGGGGGGGGCGCGGGGGGGGCGCGAACCTTGCAGGCCACCCTATGGGGGCATTTCTTGCCCAGCCCCAGGGGGGGGGAGATCACGCGCAACAAACTGTACATGTCCCGGTAGTGGATGCGCCCGCTGCAAGAGACACACGTTAGTGGGGGCTGCGACCCCCCCCGGGCCCCCCGGGGCGGGCCGGGGGCGAGGGAGATCCCCGGGACCCCTGTGGGGTGAGTGGGGGCAGTGTCTGCTGAGAGAGACACCCATCAGTAGGGGCTGGGACCCCCCCGGGACCCCCCTCCGGCTGTCCTGGACACCCCCAGGATGCCCAGGACCCCCCCCAGGATGAGGGGGGGCAGAGCCTGCTGCAGGAGACACCCATTAGTGGGGCAGCAACCCCCCCCAAGACCCCCCCGAGGTGGCCCCGGGCCCCTCCAGGATGACAGGAACCCCAGGAACACCCCCAGGACATGTCCAGGACATCCCTCCGAAGTGGTTTGGGCACCAGAGACCCTCCATGGACCACCCCCCCAGGGGTGTTTTGGGCTCCAGGTACCATTTAGGACGCCCAAGGGGGACCCTCGGGAACACTCTGTGAGGGGAGGGCAGCCCCTGGAGAACCCCCGTGGAGGGGGACACCCCCTCCTGGGGGAGCCCCCAAGAACCAGGGAGAGACCCCCTCGGGGGGGTGGGGGGCAACCCTTGGGGACTCCCTTGTGGAGGACGCCCCATCCTGGGGGGGTCCCAGTGGACCTATGGGGGGGGGTCTCAGCCACCTTTCCCCCCCTGCTCCACTCCAACCCCTGGGGGTTTGGGGGTGCCCCAAACACCCCCTGTCCCCCACATGCCCCCCAGGGGTCCTTACCAGGCGGCAGGGTCGTACTCGGCCCAGACCCGCACGTACTCGTCCAGGTGGTGCGGGCCCAGGATCGACGAGTCCCGCGTCAGGTACTCAAAGTTGTCCATGATGACGGCGACAAACAGGTTCAGCATCTAAGGAGGGGGGGTGGAAGGGTGGGCCAGGGCAGGGGGGTTGTGACCTCTCCTGGAGTCCCCCAAAACCCTCCCCCAGGTGCCAGGGTTGGGGGGGGCATTTAGGACCTCTGGGCCCCCCTCATCCAGGAGCCCCCCGTGCTCACCAGGAAGGAGCAGAGGAAGATGAAGGACACGAAGTAGAAGTAGGCGAACTCGTTGCCACACTCGTCCTCCTTGATGCCCGAGTTCTGGTCACATGGCTTCCCGCTGAGGCACGACAGCATGATCTCGTGCCAGGCCTCCCCGGTGGCACTCCTGGGGACAGAGGACACAGTGGGGACTGGGGAGGGGGATGGGTGTTGGGGGGCACAGCAAAGTGACTCTTGGTAGCGTGGGGGGCATGAGGATGGCAGTGGGTGACACTGGGTGACACTGGGTGACACTGGAACTGTGACTGAAGACACACTGGCCTCGCAGTGAGTACCCCAGGTGACACTGGGACCATTTAGGGGGGCACACCAGGCACACAGATGACACCCAGATGGCACTCAGGTGACGCTGGGGTGGCACAGGCGCCCAGGTGACCCTGCTCTCACCTGAAGAGCAGCATCAGCGCCTGGAAGAAGGTGCGGAAGTTGTTGTGTTGGGTGATGGCGGATTCATCGTCCTCCTCCTCGATCCCGATGTTCCCGAACACCTGGGAGGGGCAGGGCAGGCTCAGGGGGGTCAGGAGTCTCACCTGCAGCCAGGGGGTCTCACCTGCACCCCGGGGGTCTCACCTGCATCCCAATGATGGCGTAGATGAAGAAGAGCATGGCGATGAGGAGGCACACGTAGGGCAGGGCCTGGGGGGGGTACAGCAGGGCTGGTCATGGGGGGCCAGGGGGCAGAGGAAACCCCCGGGAGGAGCACAGGTGGATTCCTGGGGTCTGGGAGGCACCTTGAAGGACTGGACGAAGGTCCAGAGCAGGATGCGGATGGTGTAGCCCTGGCGCAGCAGCTTGATGAGCCGTGCGGCTCGGAACAGCCTCAGGAAGCTCAGGTTGATGAAGTTGTTCTGGGGGGACACGGTGGGGGTCAAGGGGGTGTGGAGACCCCGGAACTGATGCCATGGCATTGGAGGGTGGGGGCAGTTCCCACCTACCCCGAACTCCGTCACCAGGATGTCCGTGATGCTCCCCAGGACCGTCACGAAGTCGAAGATGTTCCAGGCATCACGGAAGTAGTTCTGGGAAGGGGGGAGGGATGTGAGGATCCCGGGTTCCCAAATCCCAAAGATACCCCTTCACCAGCTCCCCAAATTCTGGGGGTACAGGATGCCCAGTGCCAGATCCATGACAGGTGGTCTCTGGGTCCCCTGAGTTCTTGGGGTTCTCCTGTGTCCCAGGGTCCCCTGAAATCCTGGGGCTCTGTGGGGTCCTGGGCTTCCCTGAGATTGGGGGTCCCCCACATTCCTGGGGTCCCTGGGACATACCAGGACACCAAATGCCATGATCTTGAGAAGACACTCGAGGGAGAAGAGGGAGGTGAAGACGTTGTTGAACATCTTGAGGACGTTCTCGTAGGTGTCAGAGGCGTCGTAGAACTGGGGGGAAAACGGAGGAGGGTGGGGATGTGGGGGCAGGGGGGATCCCAGGAGGGGGATGGATTCAGGGGGGCAGGGACAGGCCCTGGGGGACAGGGACACATCCAGGGCTGGATCCAGGAGCACAGTCCTGGTCCAGCTCCAGGGGACAGTGACACCTTCCAGGGGACAGAAGAGGACCAATCCCAGCAGGGCCAGGACTGAGGGGACCCTGGGGGCTTACAGGGATTGAGAACAACCCCCGAGGGGCTCTCTGGGCCCCCCCCAACCCACTCCCCACCCACCTTCATCATGAGGACGATGGTGTTGAGGGCGATCATGGCCATGATGGTGTACTCGAAGGGGGGGGACACCACAAACTGCCACATGCGGTACTGGAAGCTCTGGCGGTTCTGGGGCATGTGCCGAGTCAGTGGCTTGGCACTGATGGCGAAGTCGATGCAGGCCCTCTGGGGAGGGGGGGATAAGGGTATCACCCACCCCAGAGAGGCCTCTGGCAGGAGGGTCTAATTCTGACAAGACCTAAAATGTATCCAGAGACCCCAAACAATCCGTGCTCTCCGTGGGGAGTCACCGCTGTGGTTGGTTTTGGTGCTGGATTTTGCTAAACCCAACCTGGTTCCAAAACCTCAACCACATCCTGCTTTCTGAGGCAGAATTTGATGGATGAGCTGCTGCCAGGCCTGGGAACCTGTTCTAAGTATAAAGGCCCAGCCTTGACTTTCACAGGGCAGGTCCTTCCACAGACTTTACACATCAATGTTTTAATATAATTGCTTTGATACAGTGCCCTACACTATTCTATGCCGTATTACACCCTCCTAGTAGGTTTTGAGCTATGTAGTAGATAACTCTGATTGAGATCTTTTGTTTGCTCATCTGGCCTAATAAATAATTCACTTTACAAATATCTCTGATTTGCCACCACTCAAACCTGCAGGACAAAGATGGCTCAACCCCACCTCTGTAACTTCTTAAATTTAAAGGACTGGCATAACCCCAGGCAGAGATCAAATTCAAAGCCACACTCGGGCTCCCCTCTGAGCTGGGAAAGCAAGGGGATCCTTTCTGCACCTCGTGACTCCATGGTGGGGCTTCTTTAATGACTTCTAAGGCTCCCACTGTCCCCCAAAAGCCCCCCAAAGGAGGCACCTCGTTCTTCTCCAGGCTGTACTCCTCCATCATCTTGTCCCCCTGCTCCTGGAAGGTGATGATGATCAAGGCCACGAAGATGTTGACAAAGAAGAAGGGGAAGACGACGAAGTAGACGACGTAGAAGATGGACATCTCCATCCGGTACCCGGGGCTCGGCCCTTGATTCTCATACGTGGCGTCCACCGAGTGCTTGAGGACCCTGCGGAGGGCAGGGACAGGGTGGGGGTCCCTCTGTCCCCTCCATCCCCACCCCCTGGCACCCCTCAAACCCTCATGTCCCCCCCAGATCCACCCTTACTGCGGCCACCCCTCGCCGGTGGAGACGGTGAAGAGGGTGAGCAGCGCCCAGAGCACGTTGTCGTAGTGGAACTCGTACTTCTTCCACTCCCGCTTCTGCGCCTTCACCTCGTTGTCCTTCTCGTACACCAGGTACTCGCCCCTGCGGGGTCAGGGGGGTGGGCAGGGGGCTCGGGGGGTCCCACAGAGCCCTGCCCGGCCGGGCCGTACCTGCAGTCCTTCTCGAACTCCTTGGATTCGTCAGTGCAGTAGAAGAACTTGCCCTTGAAGAGTTGCACGGCCACCACGGCGAAGATGAACATGAAGAGCATGTAGACGATGAGGATGTTGAGGACGTTCTTCAGCGAGTTCACCACGCAGTCAAAAACCGCCTGGGGAGGGGGCACAGCGGGAGGGGGGGCTCAGCATGGGCTAGGACCCCCCAGACCCCTCTTGGTGGGCAGCAAACTCTCCCCCTGAGCCCACCTTGAGCTTGGGCAGCCTCTTGATGGTCTTGAGGGGCCGGAGGACGCGGAGGACACGGAGGGACTTAATGGTATTGATGTCCTTCCCCTTGCTGCTGCCACTGTGGGGGGGCACACAGGGGGATGTGGGACCCTCAGAGTGGCCAAGGCACCCCTGGAATCTGCCCCAACAGGACCATGGATGGTCCCACCCCCTCCTCCCCACCCACGGTCCCTCCCCTCCCTCAAGGCTGATCCCCCCCCCCCTTCCATCCCACCCTGAGGTAGTTTTTGTAGGGTGAGGGAGCCGTCTTTTGGGGAGTGGGGAGGGGAGGAGGGGGGAGCGAGGCACAACCATGAGCACGAGGAGAGGACAAGGACAGAGACGAAGGCAGAAGGATTTACCGTGAGCTGCTCCTGTGGCGGTGGCAGAGGAAGGGGAGAGACAAGGCACGGTGAGAGCCCAGACCACCCCCCAGGACCCACCCCTTGGGACCCATGTGGGAAGGAGGGTGGAGCCATGGGGCATCCCGACCTCCTGGGAGTTACTCGGGGTCTGCTCCAGGCTTGCTCACACCCTGGGCAGTGCTCAGGTTACTCAGGGGATGCTCAGTTACTCAAAGGATGCTCGGGCTTTGCTTGGGGGGTGCTCAGTCACTCAGGGGATTGACATCCTTTACTCAGGGGATGCTCTCTCTTTACTCAAGGGATGCTCACCCTTTAAGGATGCTGGGTGACTCAGAGGATGCTCACCCTTTACTCAGGGGGTGCTCACCCTTTACTCAGGGCATTCTCTTCCCTTCAGGGCTCTCTCACCCCTCCCTAGGCCCTTTCTCCCACCTTACTCGCAGGTTACTCCTCCCTCTCCCCCCACACGGGGATGGTGACAGGACGACACAACGTGGTGACAAACGGCCGAGGACGGACGGACGTCAAAGCGACACAGAGAGAGAGCGGGCAGTGGCACAGCCCCCCCAGGGGCACTGAGGGGCACTGGGAGAGGTGCCCCCCCACCCATCAACCCCCATACCTCCCCTGCCCATCCCCTCCCCAAACTCACGTGAAGGCGAAGGCCACCAGGGCCCCGCTGACCACAATGAAATCCAGAATGTTCCACAGGTCCCGGAAATAGGCACCTTGGTGAAGCACCAGCCCCAGATCCACCATCTAGGGGGAGGAAGGGGGGAAATGGGGTAGGGGGTGGTCAGGGGGTGCTGGGGAGACCGTCCCACCCTGCAGGACCCCTGCCCTGCACTCACCTTGATCACCATCTCAAAGGTGAAGACCCCCGTGAAGACGTAGTCGAAGTAGCGTAACACCTGGAGGTGGGGTGGGGGGAGATGGATGGGGATCCCCTCCAGGACCCCCTCAGCAGCCCTCAGCACCCCAAGGCCCCCCCATCATCCCCCCAGGACCCCCCTGGGACCACTTATCACCCCCCAGCTGCTCTCTGGCTCTCAGACCCAGCACAGAGCCTGTGAGATGCCCCCCTCGGCTTTGGGCTCTATTTTGGGGTCCCCCCACTTTTGCAGATCAGCCCCACGAGGAGTGGGTTCACTCATCCTCCCAGGGGGTCCCGGTGGGTGTCGGGGGGGGGATGTCTCACATTGTTCCGGGGGGCGTTGGGCTGCACGGGGTCCTCGGCGGCCAAGGCGATGCTGCTCATGGCGATGACCATGAGGATGCACATCTCGAAGTACCGCAGGTTCACAATGTAGTGGCACAGCCGGCGGAACCTGCCGGGGGAGGGGGGGGGACAGTGTGGGGGGACCCCTGACCCCCTCAGAGTGCCCCCCCGACCCCCCTGACCCCCCCACCGGCGCTCACGGGTTGGTGGTGGAGAGGATGAACATGGAGCTGTAGGGCACCATGGGCTTGGGGCCGTTCTCGTCCTGCCCGTCGCCTTCCTCCTTCTTCTCCTCCTCCTCCTCCTTGCGGGGCAGTGGCTCAGGGTTGGCGTTCTTGTTCACTGCAGGAAGGGGGGGACAGCGGCATCAGGGACCCCCCCAGAACACCCCCAAATCACCTGGAACTTCCTGGACTCTCTGAACTCCCTGCATTGCCCAAACTGGACAATCAGAACCTCCCAGACCACCCGGACCCCCCAGATCTCCTCATATCCCCTGGACCCCCCAAGACCCTCTGAACTCCCCAGATCCCTCATATCCCCTGGACCTCCCAGCCCCTCCAGACCCCCTGCCCCCCCCCCAGCCCCCCAAACTCCCCTACCTTGGACCAGGGCGTTGCTGGGGGGCGGCGGGAAGGGGGGTGGGATGTCCACGGCCGTGTGCTCAGGTTTCCCCCCACCCTTGGAGGGGTTGTTGTTGGAGGGGGGGCCGGGGTTGGTGACCACCAGGCTGTTTTCAGGGGGCGGGAGGTTGGTGGTGGGAGGGGGCCGGCGGGAGGGGGCCCCGGCGGGGCAGGGGGTGTGGTTGCCCATGGTGGGGGGCACGGGGGGCTCAGAAGTGGCCAGTTTGTTATTCTTCATGTTGTCGATGTCCTCGGCCACGGGGGGGTCCCGGCGCCCCATGTCCTGCTGGATGGGGCGGGTGGTCGAGAGCGTCGGGCCCGATGGCGCCGGGGGGATCTGCTGCTCCCTGTGGGGGGAGCAGAGCGAGGGGCTCAGAGCGGACCCCCTGGCACCCCCAGGAAAGCTCTGGGGGCAAACAGAGCTGGGAGAGCCAACGGATATGGGAGTCTCTGCTGGGATCTAGAGGAGCCCTCAGCTCCGGGGGGGTCCTGCCAAGCCCAGGGGATCCTCCCCATGCCCTCACCTCCTCCTGCGGTGCCGCCGCTCCTTGTCCTCCCTCCTGCCCTCTCCGTCGTAGCCGGGGGGTGGCCCGTGCCGGTGCCGCCGCCGCCTCTCACCGTCCCCGTGGTGCTCCCCATCCCCGTCCCCCCGGGCCGGCCGGGCCCCGTCCCGGTGCCGCGGGCGCCTCTCGGGCTTCGGTCCCCCCTCCTCGCCCTCCTCGGTCCCCCGGCGGTGCCCGCGGTGCCTCCGATGCTCCCGCTCGGGGGACCCGGCGCGGCCGTCGCGGCTCCGGTGCCGCGGCTTGTGCCGCTCCCCATCCCCAAAGCCGCGCTCGGGGCTCGGTTCCCGCCCGGGCTCCCGGCTCCGGCTGCGGGGGCGGCGCGCGGGGGGGGCCCCGGGGGGCTCGGCGGGCCGGGGGGCACCGCCGGGGTCGGGGTAGCGGGGCTGCCGCAGTGGCCCAAAGCGGGGGTCGGGCGGGGGGTCCCCGGGGCGCATCTTGTTGGTGTTGTTGTTGCGGTTCTCCTGCGGGTCCACGACCAGCGGCCGGTCCAGGTGTGTCTTCATGTCCGGGCGCAGGTGCCGCGCGTAGGGCACCTTCCAGCGCTCCTCGGGCTCCAGCTCGCTGTAAAGCGCCTCCCGGCTCGCCAGCAGGTTCTGCTTCCGCAGCTCGCTCGTGCGCTGCTCCCACACGGATTTAGAAGGTTTCTGGTTCTTCTGCTGCTCCTTCCTAGGGGGCAGGAGGGGGTTGGGGTGGGCTGGGGTGGGCTGGAGGCAAGGGTGGGACAGGGGATGGCTCCAGGATAGATCCAGGGTGGATTTGGGATGGCTCTGGGATGGCTCCAGGATGTATCTGGGATAGATCCCCAATGGCTCTGAGGTGGATCCGGGATGGATCTGGGATGGATCCCTGATGTCCCTGGGATGGATCCAGGCCAGATCCAGGCTGGCTCCAGGGTGTCCCTGGGCCAGTGCCGGGCACTCACATGGTGACGGACATGTTGGCCGCGGAGAGCGGGCTGACCTCAGCCACCTCCTTCGCCTTCTGCAGCGCCAGCTTCTGGTTGGCAGCTTCTTCCTCCTCCTGCTCATCCTGCAAAGCCACAGCACAGAGTTCAGCCCAGCCCCGAGGACCCACCCAGGCCCCCCGGATCCCCCAGGCCCCCCAGA
Organism: Empidonax traillii; assembly: GCF_003031625.1. Classification (NCBI taxonomy): domain Eukaryota; kingdom Metazoa; phylum Chordata; class Aves; order Passeriformes; family Tyrannidae; genus Empidonax; species Empidonax traillii. Next base: position 1,412 of record NW_020958629.1, on the reverse strand, counting down.
CCCCCCACCTTGGTGAGCTCCTGCGCGTTGGCCAAGTTGTCAACGGCGATGGCCAAGAAGACGTTGAGGAGGGTGTCTGGGGCCATGTCAAGGCAAAGCGGGGGCCAGGGCAGCCCCTCCCCTCCCAGGACCCTCCCAGGACCCTCCCAGGACCTCTCAGGACCCTCAGGATACAGTTGCCGAAGAGGGTGAGGACGATGAAGTAGACGGAGAAAACCATCCCCCCCTTGACGCCGCCCTGAGATTTGATGCCGTCGTACATCACCGCGTTCCAGTCTTCCCCCGTCAGGATCTGGGGGATGAAGAAGTTGTGGGGGCAGCAGGGACTCCCCCCTAGCCCCAGGGACCCCCATGCCCTGCTGTGCCCCTAGAAGTCCCCCCATGCCCCCTGTCAGCCCACGTCCCCCTGCACCCCCCTATGCCCCCCATCAGTCCATGTCCCGTGTGTTCTTCCCTGTGCCTCCGTGTCCCCCAAGGTTCCTCCATATCCCCTCCCATTCCCCACATCCCCCCGTGCCCCCTGTGCCCCCTCAGGAGCTCCCCTGGGCAGGACTCCGGGGGTCCCCACCTGAAACACCGTCATTATTGCTGCTGGGAAAGTGTCGAAGTTGGTGGGAGGGGTCCCGTCATCAAAATTGAACCTGGGGGGGGATTGAGGGGGGCAGCAGTGGGAGCCCCAACCCTGCCAGGGACATGGCGGGGGCACAAAGACCCCCTGTCTCTGGGGGAGGGAGGGTGTTCCCAGGGGTCCTGGGGGTCACTCACTGTCCCCCGAAGAGCTGCATCCCCAAAAGGGCGAAGACGACAATGAAGAGAAAGAGGAGGAAGAGGAGGCTGATGATGGACTTCATGGAGTTGAGCAGGGACACCACCAGGTTCCGCAGGGAAGCCCAGTACCTGCAGGGGCAAGGGGGGTTCAGGGGGGCACGAGGGGCAGATGTGGGGACATGGAGGGACTTGGGGACATGGGGAGTCATGGGGGGGGGGATGTGGCAGGACTCACTTGGTGACTTTGAAGATGCGCAGTAACCTGAGAGCTCGCAGGACGCTGATCCCGAAGGATGTTCCTGGCTTCACAACAGCCCAGATCACCTCGAAGATGCTTCCGATGATAACCTGGGATGGGGACGGGGGGAGGGGATGTCCCAGGATGGTCCCCATCCCATCCCATCCCATCCCATCCCAAACCATCCCATCCCACCCCTCCCATCCCAAACCATCAGTCCTATCTCGTCCCATCCTGTTCCATCCATCCCATTCTGAAACCAACCCAAACTATCCAATTTCTGTCCCATCCCCAACCTCATTCCATCCCATCCTCATTCCACCCCATTCTTGTTCTCATCCTTATCCCATCCCAGTCCATCCCATCTTATTCCAACCCATCCCAGCCCCATTCCCAGCCCATCCCA
>NW_020958628.1:11938-13010 GCF_003031625.1 Empidonax traillii | reverse complement strand
TGTCCCCCACCAGGTGCCCAAATCTCTGGTGAAATGCCTCAGCTGCTCCCAGTTGTAGATGAACTCGTGCAGGAAGCTCTCCCACCGGGGCCGTTCACTCGGCTTTTCCCGGGAACTGCAACAGCCCTGCGTGTGCAGGGACACAGGTCAGGGGGTGCCCCCCCAGCAATCCTCAGCCCCCCCCAGCAGGTTGGGAGCTAAGGGGGCCACCCAGGACCCCCCTTTCCCACCCCCACTCTGTGCCCCACAGCTACTGCAGCACCAGCTGCTGGGTGGGGGGAGTCCCCCCATCAGCCCCCCAGGGATGGACAGGGGTTGGGGACCTGTGGAGAATCGTGACCAGAGCAAGCACAGAAAGGCTTACAGAAGCAGGGGACATTACCAGTGCACATCTGCCCCCTCCCAGAGCCCCAGGGAACCACTCCAGGGCTCAAATGATGGGGCACAGCGGGGACCCAGATGGGAACCCCCTGCCCTCTGTCCCTCTGCCCACTGTCCCAACGCCCCTTTTCTCCCCTCTCCCATCCCTTTCCCATCATCCTCACAATCCCCAGTTCTCCCACAGCTCGCTTTTGGGGTGTTTCTTTCCCCTTTCACCACTCAGTTTGGAGGTCCCAGCCCCTCCTTTTCTCCCATTCTCCCCCCCTTTTTCCACTGTCCCCAAAAAGGGAGCTGTTAAACATTGTGTGTTGGAAAAGCTGCTAAATTGTGTACATTGCAAATTAAGCCTGGATTTTTTAGGATGGACTGGCATCCAAATGGCCACAAGAAGAGTCTTCTAATTCTCTTTTTTATCATCCTCTCTGGAGCCGCCGATTTTCCCCTCTGACTGGGCAGGGAAACAGGAACAGCCCTGGTGTGGTCGGGGAGCAGCGCTGACCCGATAGGGCTGCATTTGCCCTCCCCATCATCCTGCTCTGCCCTCCCCCGCGGCTGGCTCTGCCTGGCGCTGGCCGGACATGCCGCAGCTCCTCACTGAGCAAACACCTTCCCAAACTTCAGGGCCAAGTTCAGACAGCGGCTGGCCTGGGAGGAAGCGACAGCAGCGCGGGCCGAGCGGGCGGGATGGGGT
>NW_020958628.1:3420-4785 GCF_003031625.1 Empidonax traillii | reverse complement strand
ATTAGCAATAAACCATCCAACTGAATCATAGAATCATAGAATAGATTGGGTTGGAAAAGACCTCCAAGATCATCAAGTCCAACCCCTGATCCAACTCCAATTACTATATCATGGCACTAAGGGCCACATCCAATCTCTGCTTAAAAACCTCCAGGGATGGTGAATCCACCACCTCTCTGGGTAGGCGGTTCCAATGCCTGATTACCCTCTCTGTAAAGAATTTCTTCCTAACATCTAACCTAAACCTCCCCTGGCAGAGCTTGAGCCCATGTCCCCTTGTTCTATTGTTGGTTGCCTGGGAGAAGAGACCAACCCCCACCTGGCTATAACCTCCCTTCAGGTAGTTGAAGAGAGTGATGAGGTCACCTCTAAGCCTTCTCTTCTCCAGACTAAACAACCCCAGCTCCCTCAGGCTCTCCTCATAGGACTTGCGCTCAAGTCCCTTCACCAGCCTCGTTGCTCTTCTCTGGACCTGCTCCAGCACCTCAATGTCCTTCCTGAACTGAGGGGCCCAGAGCTGAACACAATACTCAAGGTGTGGCCTCACCAGTGCTGAGTACAGGGGAAGGATCACTTCCCACATCCTGCTGGCCACACTGTTCTTGATGCAGGCCAGGATCCATTGGCCTTCTTGGCCACCTGGGCACACTGCTGGCTCATGTTCAGCCTCCTGTCAGTCGGCACTCCCAGATCCCTTTCCACCTGGCTGCTCTCCAGCCACTCTGTGCCCAGCCTGTAGCGCTGCAGGGGGTTGTTGTGGCCAAAGTGCAGGACCCAGGACTTGGCTTGGTTGAACTTCATCCCATTGGAGTCAGCCCAACTCTCCAGTCTATCCAGATCCCTCTGCAGAGCCCTCCTGCCTTCCGGCAGGTCGACACTCCCTCCCAACTTGGTGTCATCTGCATATTTGCTGATGATGGACTCAATCCCCTCATCTAAATCATCGATAAAGATGTTAAACAGGACTGGGCCCAGCACTGAGCCCTGGGGGACACCACTGGTGACCGGCCGCCAGCTGGATGCAGCCCCGTTCACCAGCACTCTCTGGGCCCGGCCCTCAAGCCAGTTCCTGACCCATCACAGAGTGCCCCTGTCCAAGCCATGGGCTGCCAGTTTTTCCAGGAGTATATTATGGGAGACAGTGTCAAAGGTTTTGCTGATGTCCAGATAGACCACATCCACAGCCTTTCCCTCATCCACCAGCTGGGTCACCTGATCATAAAAGGAGATCAGGTTGGTCAAACAGGATCTGTCCTTCCTAAATCCATGTTGGCTGGGTCTGATCCCTTGTCCATCCTGTAGCTGCTGTGTGATTGCACTCAGGATGATCTGCTCCATAACTCTGCCAGGCATTGAGGTCAGGCT
>NW_020958628.1:0-1067 GCF_003031625.1 Empidonax traillii | reverse complement strand
GAACAGTTTGGATACAATTCCCAAATATTTTGGAAACTCCAGTCATTACTGAGAATGGAAATTCAGCAGATAACTAAAGCCGGTGCCCTTGTGAGCCCACAGCCAGCGGTGCTGAGGGAGGCCCTGGGAGCTCCCCAGCACCTCCCTCTCAGTGGGACACCTCTCGCAGCCTCTCGGAGCTCGGGAACCCTCCAGTTTGCAACACTCCAAAGAGCGTTGCTGATGCCCAGAACAATTCTGATCCCCCTCAACAAACACTCCTCCAGCTGTGACCCTTGTCTGGTGGGAAACACAAAGGGATGTGTGGGAGAGTTTCACTGAAAACGGGAGAATTTTGGAGAGGGACCTTTACACACCCAGATCTTGATGTGTCCACACATCTGTGCCTGGGTGTGGGTGTGAATTGACTGTGGTGTGAGTGTTGTTATTGGGAATCTATAATTCAGTCACTGTTCAATTGTAACAAATTATATTGAATCGCTTGATAACAATTAGTTGGTCAATAATCATATGCTATTAAACACTTTTGCCCCCTTATCTTTGTGACCAAATCCTTTGCACCCTGACCCTCTTGCATCCTAAAGATTCTGTGTAAACATTGCCTTTCAAAGAAAATTATACTTTTGTGACTTCCACTTTAAAATCTTCCTCATTAGCTAAACTACAAAACAACTCCAATTAGCTGTAGAAATCTTGAAGACATAAAGACAATTAAAAGAAGTGAAATAATTTGTTTTTCTGTATTTTAATGAGTCCCAGTGTGTTCAGAGACAAGTCCATCATCCTGAGGTACTGAGAGAAGATTGAAGAAGCCGCTCAGGAAGTCAGAAGGCAAAGCCCAAGTCCCTTGAAGCATTGCTGGGCCCCACTGAGGGCAGGCACTGACAAAGCCTCCCCAGGGACTCCTGAGAGCAGATCCTTGCAGGCCAGGAGTGCAGGCAGACAAAGGCTCTGGGCAACCCCTGCAATGCTGAGCAAAGCCTGCCTTGGTTTTGGGGAGCACAAAGGCCAAGGCTGAGCCCCAGGCCCTGGCCCAGCAGATCCTGTCCCTGCCGGGGGGCTCAGGG
>NW_020958627.1:4794-13010 GCF_003031625.1 Empidonax traillii | reverse complement strand
AGAAGCAGAGTAAAAATAAGCAGGACTTGCAGGAGAGAAGCAAGTGAGAAAAAAGTCTGTACACTTCCTGTGAAATTCTTTACCCAAACAAAAATCTTGGATACTGAAGAGAGGGAAAGAGTAGAGAGGGTTAGAGGAGCTGAAGATGTGTACTTTTTAATATAAAAAATTAAGCATTGGTAAAAACCACAGGTATTCTACTTTTTATAAAATCAGACTCCTTTAGAACCAGCTGTAAGGTGCATTGGTGGCCTGATGTGCAAGTTGGACCTTACTGACAAGGCGTTCCCATGTTAGATGTCTTTCTGAGACAGAGGTGTGTGGTGAATGCTTAGCGTGAAGTTTGCAGATCCCAGTGCAGAGGCACCAAGCCCAGGAGGAACAGAGCCTGCCAGATCCTAAACCCAAGAGCGTGTCTTGGACTGATGTGAAGCAGAAGGTGCAGAGCAGTCCAGCCTGTCTGCTGGCTTTAGAGACACCTCCAGGAACGGACACCACAGAGCCAGGGGTGTGTTCCCTGTCCTTGGGAGGCCTGGGAAAAGACTGTCCTGTTGGAAGGACAGCCACCCCCTGACATAAAGTGATTAATTTGCTTTCTTCTCCTCACTAAACTGGAACAAAACGTCTACATGTTTGTAGATTGAAAGCGAGGATGTTATAACGGGGTTTATCAAAGAATGAGCAAAGAAACGGTGGAGCATAGAAATCTTGGCAAGGTGTGTGACTATGTCCCTGGGCAGTGCTCACTTATTTTACCATGTCAAAGACAGCACTTAATTCTGGCTTGGGTCAAAATAAGCAAATCATTTCAGGGAGAGCATTTAGCCAGATTCTAAATTTTAAGTAAGGGTTCTCTGCAGTCACTGCCCTGAGGCTCAGGCTCATTAGCACTCCGGTGCTGTCTTATGCCAGGGCAGCTTGTGAAAATGTGTAAGCAAAAGGTGGCCTTCTGTTCACACACCTCACTTCTTCGCTGTCTGCCTCCTTCACCCACATTCTCTATTGTTCCTTCTCCTGTTTCTGGAGAAGGCTGAAGGAAAGAGGTTTGAATTCTGGGAAGGAAATTGTCCCCTGTGCTGTACCTCCTTTTACCAGACCCTTTTGGATAACGGGGAAATGCATATATAGGCATCAGGAAGCTTTTTTGAGTGGGTTTCAGTATCTGTAACATGTCTTTGTCCATGACCAGCTGCACTGTGATTTTTTTTAAACTTCGTTACCCAGTTTCTGATCAAAGTTCTTGCCACAATCACCTGAAAAGACTTAGTTTCTACCTGTTTTAATGTGATCCAAGTTCTATTTGTTTTAGAGGGGTTTGAAATATTCTAATTCTGCATAGAGTTTGCTTGAACTACACCATCCCTCCCTTGCAAATTAGAGGTGATTTATTAAGCTTTTGTAGGAAAGATAACAAATCCGAGTAGCACTCAAAACAGATTTTTCTGAAGTAGCCCTGTGGTTATTTTGTTTCTTCAGCATTCAGACATCATAAATTAAATAAAATACTGAGAAAATAAAAAATGTCAACATCTATGATGGAAGAAAGGCACGTCCTAGAAATTACTCTACTTCATTTGGGTAATAGGGCTTAATGTTATTTGTTGTAGTAGTAATGTTATATTATTTAATTAAAAGCAATGGATTTTGAAGGCACTGCTAGGCTAATGGGGAGGTTTTGTAAGTCTGGGACTGTAATTAATCATTATCCTCTGAACAGTTGTTGCCTCCTGGATGAAGTGCCAGCAGCGCTGTAATGCCCAGGAGGACCTTGGATCCAGGGCCATGGGTTACATCTCAGAAGATTTCTGGCATCCCTGCACGTGTGGTTCGTTCTTTTTAAGAGTTCTGCCCTGAAGATGGAGTTGGTTTGTGACAGTTGTGTGATCAGAAGCATTGCTGGCAGCTCCAGGGCAAGGGGTGAGGTAAGGATGAGGTGCCAGCCTGCCTTCTCCATCAGTGATTGACGGGAGCTTTGTGATCAAAGCCATGCAAATTAGCACTGTGATAACGAGCCAGAAATCCCATCAGTAGGAAGGGACCTGTCACCTTTAGGGCTGAGGTCACCACTTCCTAATTCTGCAGAATTTTGCCCGTTCGATCAGCATGTGGTTTGAAACAGGGATTGATCCTTTGTTATATGGTGCCAGTGATGGGAGAGCAACCAGCTGAGAGTCAATACAGTGAGCAGGGAGTGATCCCCGTGCTGTGTGTCAAACCATGTGGTCATGCATGGCTTTACAGAGGTATTCAATAAATAAAGAGGCCCTGTGCAGGTTCTGTACCTAGCAAGCAGTAATAAAATGCTTTGCTTTTACTGTTTTCTGCTCCAGTTGCTAGAAGTAATAAAACAAGAAGTAGCATATAGACTCGTGGGTAATCGCATCTTGCCTTCTGTTGCTTTCTAGAGCAGTAAGTGAAGCCAACAAATGTTTTGATTGCTCCCAGGAGAGAGCCAGGACTCACTGCAAAGGTCTTAGAGCAGGGAGCAGCCCTTTCCCGTTGAGATATCTTGCATGGCCTCGAGGAATGTCCCACTAGGGGAGAAAAAGAAGTCAAAAGAAAAAATCCAGCCACCTTGCCAGGTGTATATATGTATACATGTAATCTATACATGTAATCTATAAAGGGATTGCAATGCTTACAGGTTCCACTCAAACCTAGAGGCACTAATAGCATGGCAAACCCTATTTTCTATTAAAACTGAAAAGATAACGAGCATCAGAATCAAATCATGCACAGGCCCTCAGCTATAGTGCTCAGGTGTTCCCAGTTGTGAGGCTTCTTCGGAACAGCATCGCCTTAAAGGAGGTTCCAAGTTTTTTGGAGGAGAATTAAAGAATAAATAAAATAAATATGAATACTTTTCATGACATCCCATGCTCATTACTTCCTGCTGTGGTTTCTCAGTGTTTCATATGGGTGTTTGTATTGCCTGTTTCAGTGGCTGACAGCAAGAGCGAGGCCCTGTGCTTTGGCGTGGCTGCTTTGGCCTTGTCAGGGATGTTGGTGTCATGGCTTTGTATTGGTTTGCCAAAGTTCATTTATTGCCCTGGAGATTTTTTATGTGCTTAAATGTGGAAAGCAGTAACCCTCCATCAGGAGTTGTTGCCTCTCTGTCCACAACTTTATGCTCCAGCTTAACAGAATCAAAGTGAGACACGTCTCAAGGTTGAGAAGCTTAGTGTACTCTTTGGGGGAAAAAAAAACCAACAGGGAAAATAAAATTGGAAGTTTATTAAGTACAAGGAAGGTCCTTAAATTGCTGAGAAGCTGATAATGTGTTTTGTTTGTAGCTTCCTCACTGCTGAACTGTGGGTTACTGCTTTTGGTTTAAGGACAAGCAGGCTGCCATTTTAAAGGAAAAAAAAACCAATGTTGAAATGAAAGCAGCTCTCTGTACCTAAGGGAATAGATGGAAAAGGCTTGACGCTGAAGTCACATGTTTTTGCTTTTGAAAAGGACTGAGGAAAAACCCTGTGCCTTTCCTCCCCTGAATATCAAGACATGCATCTTACATGTATTTGCCACTCAGTTAACACTTCTGCTGAAGGACACGCCAGCAGGGTGCCACCAGGATGTGACAGTGAGACCCTTGAGCCTCTGTGATTTACATTATAGTCCAAAGGCAGACACAGCATTACATTGGTGGAACCAGTTCTCCCCTACTTGTCACTGCTGGATGCAGAATGGTCAGCTGTCCCCTCTACTGCCATACTGGGCTTCAAAGAGAGGATGTAAATCTAAACTCTGGTTTAGACTGAGCCTCGCAGCCCCATCCTCACTGTTCCCCCCAGCATAACTTGAGTAGTTTAGTATGTTCTAGTGGGAGGTTGAGCTCTCTGGGGTAAGGTTTAGAAAGTACAAAGAGAGCTGTGGGTGCAGTAGCTCAAACAGCTCTGGTTTGTGTCTGCCTGTTCCAGGTATTTGCAGTAATGCTCAGGTGGGGCAGGGCAGGAAGCTCAGGTTGCTGTAAGGAAATGACTGCCCTTTTGTGGCTTTGGTTGGTGTAATTGCCTGTGGAATCACATCCTGATTTCTGTCCCATATTGCTTCCTTAATACCTAGGCTGGAATAAAGCACGGGACAGCTTTCGGTGTCAATAGCTTGAAACACAAGGTGGGCTCTTCCCAATTCAGGAGAGTGATTCCCAGGGTATGGAGAGCGGCACACTCTGCTTGGGCTGTTAAGAGAGAAGGAAGAGTTGCAGTTCCAGTTTTCCTCTTGTTTTTGCTTTGTCCACCATCTGTAGTGCATTTAAACACAGTTTCTTAATTTAGTACGTGGCTCAAATAAAAAAGGTTTTGATAAAGGGCATTTTGATAGAGCATCCGAAATTCTTTTGTTGGGATCTTCATTGTACAAAGAAGACTGAAGCATTTCACTAGAGGAGATACTGCCTCTATAAACTTTCAGAGTAAATTTTATAAACACTTATTCCTGAAAAGCTTCTAGGTCTATTGCATTCTGTGGGAATGACCAACACTTAAAAGTTTGATGTCTAAATGCAGTTTTGTGTGTGTGTGTGTTTTGCCTTTAAGTTCGCTTATGCAGTTGTGTTCATGTGTGCAAAGGGGTGTGTTGATTCTCTGAACAGTCAGCTATTTAGGCAGAGTAACTGTGTGAGAAGACATCCACAAACGGAGACCACTTACAATCCAGGACTTCACACTTTATTTTGTGTAGGTAAAATTGGTTACTGTTTAATACACAACTGAGTTAAAACATACGTTTATTTAATTGGCAGAACTTGAATTCCGGCTTTATTTATGTAGGGAATTCCGAGCATCTGAATAGATGCACCACAAGTCACTGGCAATCTGAGAGTGTTTCTTTTATTAAAGTCTGGGGTGTTTTTCCACTCTAAATATTTTACTACAAATAAAAGCCCCGCTCTGTGTGAGCACTCAGTAACTGGCAATCAGCTGAGTTCACAGATGTGGCTGGGACTCTTGCAAAGGCCAAATTCAATCCCGTGTGTCAGTGTGGTGGATGAGGTGTGAAACAAGCTGTTTGCTTTGGCCCAGCATGGACCTGGGCTTTGGCAGCATATTTAGAGGTTTGTTCTATGGACTAGGAGAGATGGGTCCTCGGGAAAGGAGTGCCAGCGGTGTCTGAAGTGACTGGTGATGGGCGTGGATAGGGAGCCACTGCACTGGTGGGAGTATTGGCTCCAAATTCCCTGTGGGAATTTCTTTGCTGGACAGTAGATGCTACTATTCAACCTCTAATGAAAAGGCAGCTGAGGGGAACATACTGGAGAAGAGAAGATGGCAACCTGAATGAACAGCCTACTGAATGCACCAGCCAGTGCAGTGGCACGTAGGCAGCGTGGTTGTGGTCTGTTTTTTAGCAGGGTGCTTGCCAAAGTCATACCTGATCCTGGCTGCAGGTCTGCACATAGGAGGTACCTGTCTTAAAAACAGTTGTTCCAGTTTCCAGATGACTGTCCTGGTGATAGGTCCCCAAGCTGCTTTAATAATTGTTGCAATCCAGAGGAGAGAGCTGTGGCTCTGCTGAGAAAAGGGCAGGTTGCAGAAACAGGAATTGGATTGTGATGTGCTTCACATCTCCCAGCAACATAACTCAGTTGACTTCAGTTGAAGGGAGCTCACATGTCACCTGTTTTTAATTTAAAAACATCATAATACTTTGAACAAACTGTTTTGATCGCAAAGCCCCTTCAAGGAAAATGAAAATTTTAGTAATTCCTTTTTAGATTTCCCATCTATTTGCACCTCAGTAAAGAAAGCTGTGTTTTTAGCTTTGCTCTAGAATGTGCATAGATTAGAAACACAACTGCTGGTTCTCTTGAAACACAGCCCAGAACGTCTGTCTGACCCATCAGCTCAGAGAAGCTCCAAGTAGAGCTGCCTTTTCCTGCAGCCTGGAGTTACAGAGCCCTGTCCATCCCCACAGATGCCCCGGCAGGACCAGCACGTCCTTGCAAACCCTCCAGGCGAGCTGGAGGCCCTGGGAAGGCTGGGGAGGGCAGCCAGCCTGCTGGAGCCCGTCAGCTCGGGGGCTGCAGAGAGCTGCACTCTGCTCAACTTCCCCTTTATGTTTAAAATATAATGGTCTAATTCTTTGCTCTGCTTCACAGGAAGCTGAGGTTTAAGACTGTGTGTGATATGATTGTGTTGTGCAAGAACGTGTGTGCAGAGGAGGAATGCCCCAGTGAGAGGGAGCTTTTCTTCCGTCTGTCACAATAAACCAAATGTATGTGAAGGGGACCTATGAATCCCTACTCTGGTCTGCCTTGGGGCAGCGGGCCAGGCAGTATTTTTAGACTTGACTTGTCTAGCTCTTTGACCTGACAAAATGGCATAATTTTCCACTTGTCCAAGAGGGAATGTGACAGGTTACCATTGACTGTTGGGTGCAGTGAAGAGTTTGGGTCTGGCTGGGCACCTCAGACTGCATTTTTGAATAGCCCAAATATTCCAGGTGTGTGAAGTTGGGCAGGACCCCTGACATGAATAAGCCTTTTGAGGATGTTTCTGAGGTCGCTGTGGCCAGAGGTTGGCCCCAGATCACTCTGCAGTGGGGTTTAGGGCTCTAGTGCTGTTTAATAAAGAGAAGGAAAAAACCCCAAGGACCATAAATGACACTGTCTGCCTTCAGGGATATTTTTGTTTCTGTTAAACTTTTGGCATTATATTTTATAATTAATTGAGCATTTTCTCCTGCCTGTTTGTCCCATATGGTCTGTGCTTACTGTTGTATTCCAGTATAGGAAAGTTGACTGAAAACCGTGTACCATCCCCACGAGCAGCTACACTCAGGTGGTGCACACTTTAAAACGGTGCAGATGTTGTTAGATTGGGCTTGGTTAGGAAAACGAGCTCAGATCAGCTGCTGTACCTTCAACAAGCAGCTCTTCATCAGCCAAAGGGTTTGTTCCTGCTCGGGGGTAGTGATGAAAATGTGCATGTGACATTATTTGTCTAATTCCTCTTTTAAACCAACATGTGAAAGATGCTCTTTCTTCCCTCTCCCCCCCCTCTTTTTTTTTTTGTGTGTAAATAATTGCAAATCCATCAAGGCAGACTTTGCAAGGTGCAGCTGTGTGTGCAGCCCGTGTGTCTGTGCGTGCAGGCGCAGTCAGCGGGTGAGGTAAAGCACATGCAAAGTGGCAGCTCAGAAGCTTGTGTTCCTTTCTTTCCTGTGGGAGGAAGTATAAATGCATTGATGCTTTCAAAAAAACCACCCGGACCCAACTCTAAATTAGCAGCTTTTTTTGACTAGTTAGGTGAGTAAAATGTTGGAATCGTGGTGGAGCTGAAACCAGACAAAATTCCCTGGGTTTCTTTTAGATTAAAGTTGAGCGAAAAAGCCTGAGTGCTTGGATAGAAAAGATGCATTAAGTGCTGGGTTAAAAACCCAGCAAACTTTTTGCAAACTTATTCTCTGTGCTTACAGAGAAGTTGGTGGTCTGATCATAGACCAAGGACCTTTCGTTCTTGTTTACAGCATTATTCTTTTGTGAATTATGAAATTGCAATACAGACAAATATTTACTATGTAGTCAAAATATAGAAATGGATATCTCTGTAAACAGCTACTTTCTTTTCTGAGAAGATGTGTAGCGTGACCTATCCTGCAGTTTGTATAAAGACAGTAATTTGAGGACTAAACTTTGGTGTTGGTGGGTGGGGGTTGGATGTGTCACGTTGCCTTGTGGCTTTAGTGTGGGGAAGACAAAAATTCAAGTCACTGTCCTTCTTGAGATTCAATTCCTTTTCATTTACCTGTACAAGGTTAATCCTTTAGCTCACAAATAGACCTGCCCTCTCTGCTGGTTTTATGAGGTGTGAGAATTCATAGCCAGGAGAGCCTGATGTGCTGTTTGCTTTCTAAGAGCAGCTCAGACTGCACGAACCACGTGCTACCAAGTGTGCTCCAGTGGGATGGGGAGAGACCCGACTCCATAAACATCCCATCCTGCCCTTAAAAGAAAAGGCTCAGGGAAATCAGAGTTCCCCCTTCCCTTTCTGGGACTCAGTGAGTGGTGAGAACCCCGAAGTGTTCCGGCCGTGTGTGCAGTTTGCAGTGCCCCCGTGGAGAGCTGCCTTCCCCATTGTCAGGCCACAGGCACTCAAGCAGATTGCTCCCAGCAGGAAATTTCAGGCTCCAAAGGGCAGGAATGCCAAGGCTTGTGTGTTGCCTCAGTTGCTGGTGATGAAGGAGATTCTGTAGCAGTGCAGACACTGCTGTGT
>NW_020958627.1:0-4535 GCF_003031625.1 Empidonax traillii | reverse complement strand
GTGCAGTTTGCAGTGCCCCCGTGGAGAGCTGCCTTCCCCATTGTCAGGCCACAGGCACTCAAGCAGATTGCTCCCAGCAGGAAATTTCAGGCTCCAAAGGGCAGGAATGCCAAGGCTTGTGTGTTGCCTCAGTTGCTGGTGATGAAGGAGATTCTGTAGCAGTGCAGACACTGCTGTGTGTGAGGGGCCTGAGGGGAGCTGGCTGTGGCTGCTGCACAGGCAGGTACCAGGAGAGTCTTCTAAACTAGAAATAACTTCAGAATTCAAGTCCTTTGATCCACCACTGCACAGGTATCTGGTATCCCTGCATGGAGATTCCCACATGCAGTTATTACTACTTGCTGCTTAAAATCTGGTGTCCAGTATGGTTAAAATGGAGAGATTCACCGGCATTTCCAGTAGTTCCTGCCAATTCCAAGGCTAATTTTCTGGATAAGGCACCTATGGATTTCAGTGCTCCCCATATTACCTCAGTTATGAACACTAATAAATAGGAATCCTGTGAGTGCATAAATAGATCTGATACAAATAGTTCTAGACCCTCTCTAAGGTGAAATGTCTGGTTTTGACATTTTGATTGGTTCTTTTGTAGCTCTGATTTTTATCAGTTAAGGAGTTACAACTCTGAGTCATTTTGTACTCTTGGGTCCTTTTAAACTTAAGAATCAAACACAAATAATATTTTATATGTGCATTTGATTTGGTCCCTAACCTGATAGACACCCAGCACATGGAATGCTGTTGGCTCATCTTGCTCGTCACTTGTATCCATGGGAGTTGAGGCCAGGCAGACATCCCCTGGAAAAGGCACCTGGGGAAGCAATCTCAATATTTAGGTCCAAAGTCTGATGCTGAACTGGCTTATGAGACTCTGAGTACATATCAGCAGGGCACAGATAAACTGTTCCCAGGGAAATAAGATCCTGGGATTTTGTTACATGTTTGCAGCGTAGATCAAGTTTATGGGTCACCTGAGATCGTGGTACTTGGTCCCAGTGTCAATTCACATGTAATTTAGAGCAAGTGTCAGTGAACCTGATGGCAGTCAGCTGAACTGGGCTGCTTCAGCTGGCTCAGAGATTCAGGCCAGGCTTGAAAGTTGTTATTATTCCATATCATCACGTAAACTCAGTTTACAACTTAGAGCCGGGTTGTCAGGTGGGGCTGCTCCCATCAGTGGAGTTACATGGATTTACACCCCTGCACATCTGGGCAGTTCTGTTTGCCTGACCGTTCACTTAATGTAAAATTGTTAGCTTTGGGGCTCTGAAATGTTCAGCTCATTACACATACTCAGAAACTGAGTGTGAAAGACAAGATTCAACATCTTCTAAGCTTTTCTCTACTCTCTATGATCCTTATCCCTTCCTGCTGTAGAAACAGCACTGGGGAAGTCCTAGACTGTGTTGCAACTAATGAAAAATATTATGTGGACTTCAATGGTACTAGATTTGAAGTTTTTCTCTTTTTTTTTTGTTGTTTATTGTTTAATGTATTAAACAAGATGACTGGAAAGAGAGTAGAAAAGGAACAAAATAATCTTGCTGATATCAAAGTTCTTAAGCTTTGTAATCTTGAAATATTAATTAAAGAAACTAATTCTTGCTACAATTACATTAATCACCTCGATTTTACTTTTTTTGGAGACCACTTGACGTTTCTAATCACTTTGATGTTTCTACATCCCTATTGAAAAAGGAGTAGTTGTGAATAGCCTGAAACTGGATTAAACATTCCCTTGTGCTGATAGGATCTTAATGGTTGGATCCATCACTAATCTAGAAGTGCTTGCAGTCTGCAGGCATCTCTCCCTTATGAACACAGTGAATAAGAAATATGGGTCAAATCCTGAAGTATTTGTATGTTTTTTACTGGGCCCTTGCTCCTGAAGGAAACTTTTGTTAAAGTACCATGAAGGATAAGCAGACACAGGCTTGTCAGGATTTATTCCGCTACATAACAGAGGAATGAAGTAAACCACACTATTCAAACAAACTGTGTCCTGAAAGCATTTTGAAGAGTGTCACAGTGCAGTAAGATGATTAAAATCATCTCATGATTGTAGTACGGGGAGAAAGACATGAAGAGGCCAGTAAAAGGGAGAATATTCTAAAGGCTTGAGAGAATCAGGCACATAACTATCTTAAGCTGCTTTGAAAATCCAAACAAATACATTTTCTGTTGATATTAGAATGGGCTGGAATCTTACAGGGGTAGGTGCTCGCAGAAGGGCTGCTTAAGCAAAGAAGAGGAGTTTTTTTCTAAGCTTATAATAACGAGACTGTTCAAAGTGATGCAGAGGTAGTGTTGTACAGGAGGGAGAGGATGAAGAGGAGTCAAGAGAGGCAGGGTATGGGACATATGAAGAAAGTAACAGCAGTTAGCCCTCATGGATTCCAAAGAAAGCAAAGGTAAAAATGTAGCTTTTGGGGCCTGAAATGAATTGGGATCTTCTGACCTGCCTGAGGATGCAAATATTAGTGGCTGAGGGGAGGAGGGGCTGGCAGAGGTCAGAGCAATGGTAGAGAAGAGACAATGGCCCCTCTGCAGCACCAGCCTGTCTTTCACTTCACAAAAGGTTTTTTGTAATTCAAATGAGAACAACCCCTCTTTAAGAAAGGGATCTCTCTTTGGAGTGAGAAACACGGCAACATATTTCACTCTCACTTCCCTTTGGTTGCACCTTCCTCCATCAGTCAACGCATGAATGAATTTGGTTTGACCTTTGTTCTTGCAGAATTCCCGTGTAAGCAGCAGTACACTGGAAATACAGATACTATCCGGGATCTTTTTGGAGCTTTCTTTGTAGGTGACTTTCTCTGGGAAGTGCTGCTAGATCAGTTCACTTGTAATAGTCCCAGAGCACCACTGTGCTGAGAACATCTGTGCACGTGAATTTTGCTGGTGTCAACTTGCATCCCCCATGTCCATAACCGTCCATGAGTGACTGAGAGACAGCCCTGGGTCACTTCTAGACACCATTCAGTAACACTGCCCTGGAGTTTGTATTTGCAGATACTGTGAAAGTGGTACAGGCAAGGAGGGTGGTCTGAGCTAAACTTGTCACCCAGGCTGGCTCTTGATGGAAAGAGAGGGGCCTTTCTGGATGGTAATTTAGTCTCTCTTCCTAAACATCCCCCTAAAGTGCAGTGACTGGTCCTCTGCAGTTGCCTACCTGGTCTCTGTTGCAGTGGTAACCTGGGTCACTAACTCAGGGAATTCTTTCTGGGGTGTGAGTAGGTGGGTGAATCTTCATCTAAACCACAAGGATTTGTTGACAGAAACCGTTTTGTGCCGGACCAAGAGAGTCAAAGTGAGCAAAAAGCTGTTGGAATGTCTGACTCCCCCAAGCACCACTGAAAATCCCAGTGCTGTGCAATGCCAGTATTTTCTGACTTCTGCTTCTTATTAACTTTGATGTTATAGACAGTGTAACACTCAGTGGCAAGATAAATGTAAGATAAATCAGCCAAGTGTGGTCGTAACTGCATGAACCTTAAAATTCAGGATTGGCTAAGAACAAATCGGTTCGGTTTTTGGAAGTATCTCAGGCGCGTAGCCTACATTAGCAATGGCTGTTTCTCTTATCCAGTATTTAAAGAAATAATCCAGTTTATTTATTCAAGTGTTTTATTCATACATACACTTACATAATTTTAAATAGCTGAGTTTCTAAATGCTTCCCTATTATTTCATTTAGTATGCATCAACATTCACCACATCAGACTAAGAAATGGGGAAGCAGTTTCAAAAAGCCATGATCCATATTTAGTTAATGTTTATTAAATTGCCAGTATCAGTAGAGGTTTTGTAATATGTATATATGCATTTATTGCTTATGTATCTATACAGTTATAAAAAATACCACTGAAAGTATGCTTCAGATCAGAGTATCTCTCCTGTGTGATACATCTGGATTTTGCAACTGAAGCTGCACTTCTTTTCTGAGGGTCTTCACAGTTTCACCTGAGATGAAATCTGCTTTTTTTGCAAGTGGTCATGCAGCCTGCTGTGTGAAGAGATAATGCTGCTCTAACACCCATGTTTTTGTTGTGTGTGAAATGGTTGTTATTCTAAATGACAACACTCGAATGAAGAAAAAAACACAACTCCTTAAAAGAAGGAAGTGGGGAGGTGGGGGTGGAGTTGGAGCACAGGAGCAAGAAAGACATTGTCCTTCAGACAAAGCTCTCCGGGGCTGTTTTCAGAAATAGTGCAGTGAGTGTTGTGGAGCACAGAGGACTGGTATAACTACTTCACCTCTCTTCATGTCTACAGCTCAGGATTATGGAAGGTCTGTATCCTCTGTAAAAGAGGAGTCATTTTAAAAACTGTACAGCAGAGTCTGTTTGAGCTTCTGCTTGGCAGTAGCAGTGGTGCAGCTTCTACCACTCAGACTGCCTGAGCTCTTTGCAGAGAATGTTTGATATTCCATGATGTACATGACTTTTTCTTCTTTTTTTTTCTTAAATCATCTTGGTTAGCTAATAGCTTAGTTCCTCATCAGGGGATAGATCAAAAAAATAAATATGTAC
>NW_020958626.1:4465-13011 GCF_003031625.1 Empidonax traillii | reverse complement strand
CATCCCCACCTTGTCCCCCAGCCCAGAGCACTGAGTGCCACGGCCAGGCCTGCCTGGGACACCTCCAGGGCTGGGCACTCCAAACCTCCCTGGGCAGCCCCTGCCAAGGCCTCACCACCCTTGCCAGCAACAAATTCCTCCTCATGGCCAACCTGAGCCTCCCCTGGCACAGCTTGAGGCCGTTTCCCCTTGTCCTGTCGAGACAAGACTCTCCTGCTTTAGGAAGGGCTTCAATTGCTCTGGTGTAAATTGCTCTGAGCGCTCGAGTTTCATCAGGTACCTCCAGCTGAATTAAGGAATGAACCCAGTTCCCTGTGGAGAGGAGCCTGAAGTGTTATGGAGCTCACATATAAATACACAAACTGCAGAGCAGACATTAATTATGGCAGGTTCAGAACTGCAATAACTCAGAGCAGGACTCAGCCAGGGCACGGAACAGGGAAAAGCTTTGGGGTTAACAGGGAATGGAGAGGGGAATGGAGACCCTAAATCATCAAGAAGGAGCCTGAGCAAACCCAGTCTGGGCAGGGGTGATCTAATGGTGCCTGGCTGCTAAAATCATAACCCCGTGTTGTTTTCCTTTGCCGTGCAAAGGTTAAAATCGCCGCAGGGAAGGATTTTTCCCAGGTGCGGGGTCCTGGTGCAGCCCTGCCAGGCTCTGGATCTCCTGGATCAGTGGGGACATCTAGTGACAGGTGGCTGAGGGCTCTGCTGCCTCACACCAGTCCTCACAATCAGCTTAAAGCCTCTAGGAGAAAACGGAGCTTTTTTTTAGGGAAGGTGTTCCCAGTTTGGGAGCTGCTGCAGGTTGTTCTCCTCCAGCAGACATGGATGTTGACCTCACAGGAGATCAAATTAATCAGAAGATGAGCAGGAACCAACTTGGGTTTTACTCCACGGGCTCATCTCCGGGGGGATCCCTGTGGAAGTAAGGGTTTGTTGGGAATTAGGCATTCCCTGCTGCTCGAGGCAAATGTCAGTGCCCACATTTGTGTTTCTCCAGCCAACATTTCCTGCATTGGTTTGGCTTTTTTTGGCTCCCTGCTGAGTGATTTGGACCCCCCAGAGTGACCCAGTCCTTGTGAGGGGTGATCCTGCTCTGGGGGGCCGAGCAGAGCGATGTGTGACTGCGGTTCATTCCCATGGGAGTTTATTCCCAGGATTTCAGCAGGAGGGACCTGTGGGGGAACTGCTGTCCCCACACGGGGTAGGTCAGGAGTGGCTGCAATCCCAGTCAGGTTCTGGGGGATTCCCCCATCCTGGGGTGGGAAAGGCTCTGGATTCCTTGCCAGTGCCCATCTCCCCTGTGTTGGGGAGGGGCTGCTCAGGACTCCATCCACCCCTCAAAACGGGCATTCAAACCTGCTGAGCCCATTCCCTCCTTCCATAAATCTGATGGAAAGATCCTCCCCTACTTGAATTGTTAGAGACAACATCAGGTTGGTAACAAATAAATCCATCTGTGTAAGAAATGGATATTGGCTTACTCTGGAAAAATTCCTTGGTGTAGAGGGAGCAGATTAGACCTGGGCACTCCTCCTGAGCTGGGACCCCCAGAGCAGCACACAGCACCCACCAGCACCTTGGTGACATCCAAGTGACGTCCTGGTGACACCCCAGCCCTGCACAGCCTCCACTGGCACAAAAGTGCATTTGCTCAGAGTGGCTTTTTTAATCCCAGAATTAAAGAAACTCGATCAGCAGCACGTTCTGGTTGGCCTCTGGGCTGGGGGACAAGGTGGGGATGGGGCACAGGGGGGATCCATGGGTTGGGAGGGCTTTTCCAACCTCAGGGATCCTGGAACTCTGTTTGGTGTCACTACCCCCACACAGACTGTTTTCAGGAGAGACCAAAACATCCCAGACCAGAAGGCCCAGCTCATGTTCCACTGGCTTTCCCTGCTTTCCTGGTGGTGATTCCCAGAATCCACCATTCAGCAGAGCCACTTCTGCTGGAACATCTGCAGGGAGGATAAATCCAGTGAGGAGCAGGAATAAGACTCGTGCAGGCAGTAAAAACGCAGACTTTGTGCACGAGGACCCCTCTGGGGGGGCTGTCGAACACTTGGTCTGGGTTACTCTTCTCCTTCTCCCGTTGCAGGAAGCTGGAGACAACAACCAGTTCTGCTGGAGGAATCTGTTCTCCTGCATCAACCTGCTGAGGATCCTCAACAAACTGACCAAGTGGAAACACTCCAGGACGATGGTGAGGTGACATCCCATCTCCCTGAGACCTCTAGGCCTGGCCATCCTGGAGCGTGTCCCTGGTTCTAAGCCTGGCTTTGCCCATCCTGGAGCATTTCCCTGGTTCTAAGCCTGGCTTTGGCCATCCTGGAGCGTGTCCCTGGTTCCAAGCCTGGCTTTGCCCATCCTGGAGCGTGTCCCTGGTTCCAAGCCTGGCTTTGCCCATCCTGGAGCGTGTCCCTGGTTCCAAGCCTGGCTTTGCCCATCCTGGAGCGTGTCCCCAGCTCTAAGCCCAGCCTTGCTGCTGGGCATTCCTTCCAGCAGTGCTGGAGCTTCTGCCCTTCCTCACCTGCCCTTTTCCCTCTCGCTGACTGAGCTTTAAAGGCATAAAATGCAGAAATACCTTTTCCCCTGCCATCAGCCCCGTCTTTGCCTGACGGGCAGCAGGCGTTGGTTGTGCTGACCCGTCCCATCTGCCTGGTGCTGATGGCGGTGTCTGTGGCCCCGTTGGTGCTGTGGGTGCCCCAGGTGGCCCAGGCAGAGCTGACGTGGCTTCCCTGCCCTTCCCATCCCGATTGCCGCGGGTCCCTGGCAGATGCTGGTGGTGTTCAAGTCGGCGCCGATCCTGAAGCGGGCGCTGAAGGTGAAGCAGGCCATGCTGCAGCTCTACGTGCTCAAGCTGCTCAAGATCCAGACCAAGTACCTGGGGCGCCAGTGGAGGAAGAGCAACATGAAGACCATGTCGGCCATCTACCAGAAGGTGCGGCACCGCATGAACGACGACTGGGCCTACGGCAACGGTGAGTGAGCCGTGCCCGCCCCTCGGGCTTGGCGTGGCCTCGGAGCCCTTAGAGTGCCCCACACCTGTCAGAGTGAGTGCCCCACACCCCTCAGAGTGCCCCACACCCTCCCGGTGAGCAGCCTGGAGCTGCTCCATGGGCAGGGAGCGGGCGGATGGCAGCAGGAACGGTGGGAATCACGGGGTCACGGTGGGAATCACGGGGTCACGCTGGGCCGTGGGCAGTGTGGGGCTCCCCGACAGGAGTGTCCCCCAAGGCCAGGCCTCTCCTCTGCACTGCCAGTCCCTTTGTGACACCAGGTCACCGAGCTGTCCACGGCAGGGACACCTTCCACTATCCCAGGTCGCTCCAAACCTGGCCTGGGTCGCTTCCAGGGATGGGGTTTTTAATGAGGATTAGGTAGGAAGATCGGGCACCATTCCTGTTTCAAAAGGGAACACGGCAAGGAGTAAAAAGCCTGACATCTTCCCTTTTTTTTTTCTAGAAGACAAAACCATTTGAATTCTGTTAGGGTGGGGTCTTTCTGAAAAAAGCAGAACGGTAATCACAGGGAGTGCTTAAAGCAGGTAGAACTAGATTTCTCTAGGGTGCATTAAATTCAAATGCATACAGAATGGAATTTTGTTAGGAAGAATGAGAATAAGAATTTTTAAAAGAAAATTAAAAAAAAAAAAAAGAAGGGGCAGGAGAGGAAGAGGAAAAAGAAGGATAATAAGAAGAAAAGAAGAAGATGCAAAATAAAGAAAAAGGAGAAGAAGGAGAATAAGAAGAAAAGGAGAAGAAGGAGAATAAGAAGAAAAGGAGAAGAAGCAAAATAAAGAAAAAGGAGAAGAAAGAGAATAAGAAGAAAAGAAGAAGAAAAAGAAGCAAAATAAAGAAAAAGGAGAAGAAGGAGAATAAGAAGAAAAGAAGAAGAAGCAAAATAAAGAAAAAGGTGAAGAAGGAGAATAAGAAGAAAAGAAGACACAAAATAAAGAAAAAGGAGAAGAAGGAGAATAAGAAGTGGAAGAAGAAGAAGAAAGAAGTGACCAGTCCACTCAAGCACGTGTTTGCTGTGAAATCTTCCCCCTTTCTCTCGCCCAAACCTCATGGGAGTTATTTCCCCCTCCCTGCCACGCTGTTTTTTCTCTCTCCCCCCAGACATCGACGCCAGGCCGTGGGATTTCCAGGCTGAGGAGTGCACCCTGCGGGCCAGCATCGAGGCCTTCAACAGCCGGCGCTACGAGCGCGCGCGGCCCCCCGAGCTGTGCCCCGTGGACAACTGCCTGCAGAGCGTGCTGGGCCAGCGCCTCGACCTGCCCCGAGACTTCCACCACTCCTACGAGCTGTGGCTGGAGCGGGAGGTGTTCTCCCAGCCCATTCGCTGGGAGGAGCTGCTGCACTGCCAGTGATGCCTCGTGGGGCAGCAGGGGGTGGTTTGGGCGTGGGGGGGGGTCTCTCGTGGGCTCTTTCCAAAGGCACCAAAACCTCTCCTGGGCTGCCCAGACGCGGCCCAGGTGCCGCCTTTTCGGAGGTCACCCCTTTGCTGGGGCTTCTCGGAGCGTCACCAGAGGCCTCGGGGCATCCAGGGGCTGTTGTGGCCTTTCAGTTTGGGTCGTTTGTCCCGGTTTTCCCAGTTTTTTTGGGTTTAGGAGCCTGGAATAAGCTCACTCGCGTGGTCTTGGCCGCAGCCCCAGGGCTGTCCCTCAGCTGGGATTTGGTGTCGCTGTTCCCAGTGGGAAAAGTTCCCATCTCTCCCGAATTCCCCCCGGCTGGGCCCCCTCCCTTTGATGTGCTCCAAACCCCTCCTGGCCCTCAGCAGCTGCGGGGAAGGTGACAATCAGGAACAGGGCTGGTCACTCTGGCACAATCAGCTGAGATGCCTCCAACCACGCTGGCTTGGCCAGCATCCCCCGCTGTCCCTGGGATCCGTGACCCCGCTCCCAGAGAGCCGATTCCACGGATGGCAATTGTTGCATGCTCAGTCCATCCATCACCTTCCCACCGCTCTCTCCTTCCCCCACCCTGCCCTTCCATCCCTCTTGGCCAGCAGTGACACCTGGGCCGCGTTCCGGGGCTGCGGAGGTGGGTTTTGAAGGATAATTCCTCCAGCACTGGCCTTCCAGGTCGCTTTTTAGAGCCCTTGCAGCCCTGGAGGAGGGAACAGCACGCTGAACAACCTGCTTTCCACGCGGATTTGGGGTTATCCAGGGGAATGTCCATGCTGGGTCCGACAGTGGGGGGGGAGGGAAAGTGCTTTGCTTGAGGTGAGGGAAGGAGGGGACAGCGGGGCTCGTGGTTCTCGTGATGAGCAGCGCCTGAAGCTGTAAATTGTCTCTGATTTAATAAATGAATAAATAAATTTAATAACAAAGCTCCCCTGGGGTGAGGCAGTGCTGCAGGGGGATGGACTGGCCAGGTGTCACGTGCTCACCCAGCGGGCTGTGTTTGTCAGTAAATCCACCCCACGAGTTTGGGACGAGGGGATTTGGGTATTTTTTTTGCAGTGGAATCCACTGGGAACATTTCCCTGCCAGGCTTTATCCAGGGTGTTGCTCGTGGCAGGGCCATTAAACCCTCGGGAAAACCTTTCTGAAGGTGCTTTAGTCCAGAATAACCCGGAGCCGCTTGGAAAGGGCTTCTCTTTAGTTCATCTTCTTCTTCCCAGCCCTTGATTTAAATGATTCTTTTCCTCCTTTTATTTTTTTTCCTTTTAATTTTTAAAGGGCAAAACCGTCCCCAGCCCTGCCCACATCCCCAAAATGTCAGAAGAAAACAAGCAGTAGATACACAAAGTACATTTCTCTGTATCTCATATTTAAATTGTGATTTGTAGGAGGTTTTTATGGCTTTTCAGTGCCTGTCATTTTTACTGAGCAGAAGATCAGAAATACAAGCTAGAAATGCAAATTAAAAATGCAAACACATTAAATTTAAAGAAAATAAAATAAATAAAATTAAATAAAATTAAAAATAAAAATACAAATTAGAAATACAAATTAAAAATAAAAAATTGAAAATAAAAATTAGAAATACAGTAGAAATTCATAGGAGAAACACAAATTCCTGCCTGAATATCTGTAAGGTAGAGGATGGTATAAACTGTTCTTGGAATATTATTTATTTCCACCCCCACCACTAAAATTTTTGCTTCCCAGAGATGGATCTCCATAAAAAACCTCCATGTAAAATAAAGCGACCAGGGGAGGGGTACACCATTTAAATTAAATATTTATATAATTATATAATTTATATAATCTATATATTATACATTATATATACTGATAAATTATATATTTTAGACATATGATCAATAAATATAAAAATATAGTTATACTATAATAATAAATAATAAAAATAATAATAATAAAATTTTTATTATAATAAATCAAAATATAAATATGAAATTAATTTTATACATATAATATGTTTCCACAATAAATGATTTATAATATAATATATATTACATTATATTATTTTATATATCATATATATAACATGTATTATACTATATAGTATCACATTATATATTATATAGTATAATATCATATACTAACGTAATATATTATATATAATATATAATATTTATTATATCTCTGTAATACAGTAATATATAGTATAATATATAGTATACATAATATAAAATATATAATGTAATATATAATATAGTAATAATATATAACATATATTTTTATTTTATATATTATATATATTATAATTTATTATATATAAATATTATAGATTTATTATAAATAATTATTTATTATTATATATAATATATCTTATAATCATATTATAAGATATATTTTTATTATAATATAATATATATAATATATAATAATATATAGAAATATATATATTATATATTTATATATATAAATATATATATTTATATAGATAGATTTAGCTCCCCAAACCACCATCAAAATCACCCCAAAAATACCCCCAAAACAACCCGAAAACATCGCCAAAATAAATATATATTAAAAAAAAGGATAATAATTATATAAATAACAATTATATATAATTATATATAAAAATATATAATTATTATATATATTATATAATAATATATATTATATATAATTTTCTATATATAATATATATTATATATAGTATATATATTATATATTATATATATTATATATATTATATGTATAATATATCTTACATATAATATATTTTATGTATATAATATAAATTTTATATTATTTATATATATAATATATATTATATATATATTATTTCTATATAATATATATAAATATATAAATGTATATAAAATATTTATAATATATATTGTATATAATGTATTACAATGTATTATAATATTTATATTATATTATGTATACCATATAATATGTTATACTCAATATTATCACATTATATATAATATATATTATTATACACGTGATATATAATGTGATTTATAATTCATTAAATATTATAATATATATTATAATATATATTATGTAATATATGTTATATTAACTATTATATATTGTGTATAACATAATATATATTTTAATACATTATGTATTATCACATTATATATATTATATATAATGTATATATATACACATTATATATATTATATATACACACATTATATATATTATATATTTTATATATATAATGTATTTATACTATATATATAGTATATATATAGTATATATATACATATATATTTTTATATATATATAATGTATTTATACAATATATATAATATATATAATGTATAATTATATTTTATAAAATATATTGAAATATTACAATAGAATATAAATTAACTGTTATGTATAACATATATAATAATATATCATACATTATGTTATATTTTTTGTATCGTTGTATATTAGTATATATAATATACAACCCATTATTATGTTATTGTAGTATTATATTATTATATATTATATATTGCATGTATAACATATAATATGTTGTATAATATACTTTATATATGTTCACACATTGTATATTATATATCTTATTACATATAATACAGAATTATAGAATCACAGAATCAGCTGGGTTGGAAAGGCCCTCTGAGATCATCCAGTCCAACCCCTATAAATATATTATGTATTTATATATGTATATAATATTTATGTCTCCCCAAATCCCACCAGGAGCCATTTCAACCTTTTTTTTTTTTTTTTTTTTTTTTTTTTTTTTTTTTTTTTTTTTTTTTTTTTTTTCCCTTCACAATGAAGATTTTTCTTCTCCTCAGAAATTCCCAGCCAGACCAAATTTCTGGACCAACCATTTGGGTTGCTGAAGGGTTTGCTGTGGTTGAATGCTTTCCTTCACCACCACTCCCCCGCCAAAACCACCACAAAACCGCCCCAAAAATCACACCAAAACCCCCCAAAACCACCCCCAAAATGCCACAAAAATTCCCCCTAAAATCACCCCCAAAACACCCCGAAAGCAGCCCAAAAATCATCCCAAAGCCATCCCAAGAAAGCCTCCAAACCACCTCCAAAATACTCCAAAATCAGCCCCAAAACACTCCCGGAATCACACCAAAACACCCCAAAAATCATCCCAAAAATACTGCAGCCTCCCCCAAAATCCCCC
>NW_020958626.1:0-2017 GCF_003031625.1 Empidonax traillii | reverse complement strand
AAATCAGCCCCAAACCACTCCTAAAATCACACCAAAAATCACCCAAAACCCACCCCAAAACTCCCCAAAATCACCACCCAAAATTCCCCCAAAACACCCCAAAACACCCTGAAATCTCTCCAAATATACCCTAAAAAAACCTAAAATCACCTCAAAACTGCCCCAAAAGCACCACCAAAATCAAACCAAAAATATCCCCAAAACCACCACAAAAATCACCCACAAAATACCCCAAAACCACCCTAAGACACTCCAAAACCACCCCCAAAATCACAACAAAAATACCTCCAAACCACCCCCAAAATACCCCAAAAAACAACCCAAACCCACCCCAGAGCTCCCCTAAATCACCCAAAAAAATACCCCAAAACACCCCAAAATCACCACAAAGACAATCAAAAATCAAAACAAAAATCACCCCAAAAATACTCCCCAAAAAATCTGAAAACCACCCCAAACCACCCCAAAAATATCCCCAAAAATCCCCCCAAACGCCTCCAAAATCACCCCCAAAACGCCCCAAACCACCCCAAAAATCACCCCCAAAATACCCTGAAATCAGTCCCAAGCCACCCTCAAAATCACCCCAAAAATCACCCTAAAACCACCCCAAAACCGCCTAAAATCACCCCCGAGAATTCCCCGAAAACACCCCCAAAACCACCCCAAAACACCCTGAAATCACTCCAAATATACCCTAAAAAAACCCTCCCTCCCCTCGGGTATCAACTGTTTGGGGCTCTTTGTTCGCCTCCTTAGGACCTTTCCCCGGGATTTGGGGCTGGAGGGGAGAGACAACCACTCTTTGTGCTTAATTTAGGGATTGGGATGGGAATTGGGATGGGGATGGGGACAAGGACAAGGAGATGGAGACCAGGACGAAGACAAGGGTGGGGACAAGGACAGGGATGGCGTCTGATGTGCCCTGAGCCCTTCACGTCCCCTCAGTTCCCTCCAGCCCCTCATCCCCTTCACTCCCCTCATCCCCTTCACTCCCCTCATCCCCTCAGTTCCTCAGTCCCTTCATCCTCTTCATTCCCCTTCGGGTCCCGCATCCCCTTTCACCTCCTCATCCTCCTTCATCCTCTCATCCCTCCTCAGGTCCCTTCATTCCTCTCATCCCTCCTCAGGTCCCTTCATTCCTCTCATCCCTCCTCAGGTCCCTCATTTCCTCAGTCCCTTCATCCCCCTCATATTAATTAGGTTGGAAATTAGGAAGAAACTTTATTGAGAGTGTGATCGGACATGGGAAAGATGGGACTGGACGTGGCACCAGTGCCGTGCTCCGGTAACCGCGGCAGAGTTGGAGCAGCGGTTGGATGTGATGATGTGAGAGGTCCTTCCCAAGGCGGTGGGTTCTGTGATTCTCTGATTGTGTGGCTGTGACTCCACGATCCCTCCTCATCCTCCCTCCTCATCCTCCTCGCTCCCCTCAGCCCCCACAGCTTTTCCTGCCCTTTTCCTACACGGGCCTTTAAACACGCAACAGGCCCCGCCCCCCGACAGCGGATTGGTCGAGAGGTGGCTGTCTCAGCAGCGGATTGGTCAAGAGGGAGCTGTCTCAGCAGCGGATTGGTCAAGGGGCTGTCCGTCAGCGGCAGGCCCCGCCCCGGTGGCCGCCCCTGTGCCCTGGCAACGCCACGCTGGGGGGGGGGGCGGCCATGGCGGCCCTGAGGGACAAGGGCGGGCGCTGCGGAGCTGGGGGGCCGCGGGCATGGGCAGGTGAGGCCCTGCCGCTGCTGATCGGGGGGGGAGGGCACTGCGGCAGCCGGGGAGGAAAGGCGGCTCAGGGGAGCTCGAGGGCGACGGGGCTGGGGAAGGGTCTGGAGAAGCAGGAGCAGCTGAGGGAGCTGGGGGGGCTCATCCTGGAGAAAAGGAGGCTCAGGGGGGACCTTCTGGCTCTGCAAGTCCCTGCCAGGAGGGGGGAGCCGGGGGGGGTCGGGCTCTGCTCCCAGGGAACAGGGACAGGACAAGGGGAAACGGCCTCAAGCTGTGCCAGGGGAGGCTCAGGTTGGCC
>NW_020958625.1:16310-17521 GCF_003031625.1 Empidonax traillii | reverse complement strand
GGCGCAGCTCTCGGCTCGCCGCGCCCGCCTGGTGTCGGAGGACGGCCGCCAGCATTTTCGCTTCGACCGCGCCAGCGGCCGCCTCGTCGTGGCCGACAGGCTGGACCGGGAGCAGCTGTGCGGCCAGGCCGACATCTGCACGCTCCCCTTCGAGCTGCTGCTGGCCGACCCGCTGCAGTTCTTTCGGGTCGAGGTCACCGTCGAGGATATCAATGATCATTCGCCGGTTTTCCCTGCTGAACAAGTGACTTTTAAAATCCCTGAAACGAGCGACCCGGGCTCTCGTTTCCCTCTAGAGGTAGCTCGGGACTTTGATGTTGGCAGCAACAGTGTTCAGGCATACAGTATTGCTCCCGAGAACGAGTACTTTAGCGTCTCATATCAGAGTGGGATTAGGGGTAAGAAATATGTTGAACTTGTTTTGGAAAAACCCCTAGACAGAGAGGAGCAGGCAGAGATGGATTTCAGTGTGATTGCTGTGGATGGGGGCTCTCCTCCCAGGAGTGGGACCACCCAAATTCACATTACAGTTCTGGATGCAAACGACAACTCACCCGTCTTCACACAGGAGGAGTATGATGTGCAGGTGTTAGAAAACGCACCAGAGGGTTCTGTGATTCTGAGTGTGTTGGCAACTGACAAGGATACTGGCAGTAATGGGGAAATCTCTTATTACTTTAGCGAAGGAATGGGTCAGAGCAACTCAGCATTCGAGATTGATTCTATAACGGGTGAAATTATACTCTCAAACCCTCTGGACTTTGAGGCAGCACAGACCCACGAGCTCAGCCTGAGGGCCACAGATGGTGGGGGGCTCTCGGCAATCTGCAAGGTGTTGGTGGAGGTGTTGGATGTGAATGACAATGCACCCGAGCTGCTGGTCAGTTCCTTCAGCAGTCCCCTCGCCGAGAACTCCGCGCCCGGCACGGTGGTTGCCCTCTTTACTGTCAGGGACCGCGATGCTGGTGCCAACGGCAAGGTGTCCTGTGCCCTCGAGCATCAGCTCTTCTTCTCCCTGCGGCCAGCCTATAAGAATTACTACGAGCTGGTGACTGTGAGGGCGCTGGACCGGGAGGACACGGCTCAGCACATCCTCAGCGTGACAGCAGCAGACGCGGGGTCCCCTCCTCTCACAAGCACCCACACCTTCACCGTGGACATCTCGGATGTCAACGACAACGCCCCCGTCTTCAACCAGACATCCTACACCA
>NW_020958625.1:12339-14601 GCF_003031625.1 Empidonax traillii | reverse complement strand
CGGGGACCCTGCCCCGCCCCTACTGCTACGAGATCAGCCTCACCACGGGCTCGGGCAACAGCGAGTTCAGGTTCCTCAAGCCCTTCGTCCCCAGCCTGCCACCACAGCCCTGTGCCGTGGGTGTGGACACCAGTGAGGAACAGGTTTTCCCTTGTGTCCCTGTCCCCACAGAGGACGTGACCCCAGACAGTGCTGGGCCTGTGTCTGCAGAACAGTTCAATCGTCTTTCCTTTAACTAGCACGGGGTCAGCATAGCCAGAGGCTTCATGCCTCGTGCTAGGAAGGGATGCAACCTGGTGGAATGGTTCTTCCAGAATAAATCTCTACTTGCAATTGGTATAAAAAAATTCCCCAGAGTTTTTATTTAGATAATGCCTATGTTCTCCTAAAAACAAATAAGTAAATAGAAGAAAGGGAACCAAAGCTCTTTCACTCAGACATTCATATTTCACGTCTGTTAAGGTTGTTCCTTAGAGACTTTAGGAATGCAGTTAGCTCTCCCAGCTGAGCTCTTCTCTCTCCTGCTGTCAGACAAGACCGTGCACCCTTAATTGTGTTCTGTAACAGTGTGGAACAGAAAACGGGACAGACAGACCTCATCCTTGCTGAAATTCACAATGACGTTTTCTCTGCTCAGGAAAAGTAGGCAGTTGTCAGTGCAGTGTCACAAGGACATGTGAATATGGGGCTCTTCCTTTCCTGGGTTCCAGGTATGTTTGGCTGAGATGTTTGGGCCCTGTGTCCTTTGCTTTCTTGTCACCACATCTGTCGATTCGTAGCTAGTGCTGCCAGGTGAATGAGGCAATTGCTCCCATTCAGCCATTGCAACCCAGGCAATTCCAGCCAAGCAGATGAGAAAGGTGTTTTGCCCCTTGGAGTACAGCAATCTCATCTTCTTTGTGGTAGGGAAGCAAAACACACAAATGCACTTCCTTTGACCAAAAAGAGT
The DNA here is from genome assembly GCF_003031625.1 of Empidonax traillii. Taxonomy (NCBI): domain Eukaryota; kingdom Metazoa; phylum Chordata; class Aves; order Passeriformes; family Tyrannidae; genus Empidonax; species Empidonax traillii. Next base: position 13,652 of record NW_020958625.1, on the reverse strand, counting down.
GGGCTGGGTGTTCTGTCACCTTGGGACTGCCTTGGAATACAGCAGCACAAGCGGTGTTGGGGTAGACTGTAACTGTCCAGAATTGTGAAAGAATATTCATTGTCTTGCGTGACTTGCATGAAAACTCCACATGTCCTTCAAAGAGCATTTTCTGAAAGCACAGCCAGAATGAAGTTGTGAAAAGGACATGGACTTTGATGTCCTCAGTGTTGATCCTTAATCGGGAGGCTTCTTGATGGGAGTGGAAAGCTGTCCCTGCATGACTTTCTGGGTTTGTGTGAGAACATTTGCATTCTCCTTGTTGTCATTTCTACTTTAACTCACTGAACCGTGTTTGAGCATTTACTTGCCTGTTCCCTGAAAGAAGAACTGACACCCCATCTATCATAACTGACTGCTTGAATGGCGTCTGTGATGCACAGAAAATTCTGAAAGCCTCACGCTGTGTTGTGCTGAAGTTATAGACTGTAATATTGTAAACCAGGATATCCCCGAGTGTAAAAACTGCAGTAATGTGTAAGATTGAAATAAAGAGAGCACCCTAATTCCTAGAGTGGTGCCAGAAATCTTGGTAGAATCATTCGTTCTGGAAAAGTCTGTCAAGGTTCTTGAAAAGTCTGGGAGTTTTTTTTTGTCAGTGTGTCCTTTGAGTGAGATAATGTTTAGTTGGAACATGTCTTGAGTTTTGGGATGCAGCCCAGAGAGCGTTCAGTGCCATGTCCCTGCTGTTGCTGCTGCGCTGCCAGTGCTCCGGGCCGGTTTCTTTGTTCAGGGAAGGAAGCAGTGTCCCTCTGGGATCAGTCTCTGCCTCACGCTGAGCTGGGAAAAGCCTTGTGCCGCGTTTACTGCTACATTTCTGGAAAGGCAGGGACTCGCCTGTCGGGAACCGTGCGCTCACGGCTCCCGGCGGGCTGAGGGCAGAGGTGTGCAGAGACACACACGGGGGACATTCCAATCATCCCTGTCTTATCGTACTCAAGCGGTGACCGCACAGGGCTCATCCCTATGAGCCTGACCCTTATTGACACATTCATTCCCGGTTTGATGTGCGCGCATCTCGGCCCGGCTGCATCTGCGGACGAGCGGCGGCCCCGAGCGTGTGCGCGCGTGTCCGTGGGCCGGGACGAGCGGCAGCGCGGGCAGCGGGCGGCGGCGGGCGCAGTCCCAGCGCGCACCGCTGGGTGGTGGTCTCGGCTAAGGCGCCGCCGACACCGACCCAGCGCAGCCCAGCTCAGCACAGCCAAGCCCAGCCCAGCTCCCAACAGCCGAGCCGGGCCGAGGGAGCAGCGGCTGCGCCACCGAGCCCCGTTCTC
>NW_020958625.1:6948-9517 GCF_003031625.1 Empidonax traillii | reverse complement strand
GCAGCTGAAGGCTGGCCACGTGCTTTCCGGGGCCGACAACCTGCCGAGCGGCCTGGCCGATGCAGCTGCTGCGGGGACCCTGCCCCGCCCCTACTGCTACGAGATCAGCCTCACCACGGGCTCGGGCAACAGCGAGTTCAGGTTCCTCAAGCCCTTCGTCCCCAGCCTGCCACCACAGCCCTGTGCCATGGGTGAGGGCACCGGTGCGGATCAGGTTTTCCCTTGTGTCCCTGTCCCCACAGAGGACGTGACCCCAGACAATGCTGGGACTGTGTCTGCAGAACAGTTCAATCGTCTTTCCTTTAACTAGCACAGGGTCAGCACAGGCAGAGGCTTCATGCCTCGTGGTAGGGAGGGATGCAGCCTACAGTAATGGTTCTTCCAGAAGAAATCTCTACTTGCAATTGGCATAACAAAATTCTCGAAAATTTTAAGTCAAGGAATGCCTGTGTTCCCCTAAAGTAAACAAGGAAACAGAAGAAAGGGAACCAAAGCTCTTTCACTCAGACATTCATGTTTCAGGTCTGTTAAGGCTGTTCCTTATAGGCTTTAGGAATGCAGTTAGCTCTCCCAGCTGAGCTTTTGTCTCTCTTGCTATCAGACAAGACTGTGGACACTTAATTCTGTTCTGTAATAGTGTGGCACAGAAAATGGGACAGACAAACTTCATCATTGCTGAAATGCACAAAGACCTTTTCCCAGCTCAGGAAAATGAAGAAGTTGTCACTGCAGAGTCACAAAGACATGTGAATACTGGGCTCTTCCTTTCCTGGGTTCCAGAGTTGTTTGGCTGAGATGTCTGGGCCCTGTGTCTTTTGCTTTCTTGTCACCACTCCTGTCGATTCGTAGCTAGTGCTGCCAGGTTTATGAGGCAATTGCTTCCATTCAGCCACTGCAATGCAGCCAATTCCAGCTCAGCTGGCAAGGAGGGTCTCTTGACTCTGAGAACCACAACAGTCACATCTTCTCCAGGGCAGGGCAGGGCAACAAAATGCACAATAAGATCTTCCTTTGGACAGTGAGAGTGGGTTGGGTGTTCTGTCTCCTTCCAGTGCAGCAGCACAGGTAGTGTTTGGTCAGACTGTAACTGTTCCGAGTTGTGAAAGCACGTTCATTGTGTTTGGGTGCATTGCATGCAAACTCCACATGTCTTTCAAAGAGCATTTTCTAAAGGTAGAATCAAGATGAGCTTATGAAAAGGACTTTGATTTGATCTCCTCATTGTTGTTCCTAAATTCACAGAATTGAACTGGTAAGCTGTCCCTGCATGATTTTCTGGGTTTGTGTTACAGCGTTTGTATTCTCCTTTCATCTATAGTAATTGATTCCTTGAATGAGATCTGTGATAAACGGAATATTCGGAAAGCCCCACACTTTGTTGTGCCGAAGTTGTAAACTGCAGCACTGTAAACTGGGATACTTCTGATTGTAAAAACTGAAATAATGTGTAAGACTGAAATAAAGAGAACACCCATATTCCTTGTGTGGAGACAGAAGCCTTTGTAGAGAAGTTCTTTCTGGGAAAGGTGTATCAATGATTTTCAGGAGTATGGGAGTTATTTTGTCAGTGTGCCATTACTGAGATAATGTTGGCTGGTTATATGTGTTGAGTTTGGAGATGCAGCCGATGGAGTGTTCAGTACAATGCCCGAGCTGTTACCGGTCGGAGGCTTTGAACCTTTTGCTCTCTTTGGTGGTTCACTCTTTTCGGGCTCAGAATCTGTATCATACTGTGTTGGGAAACGCCTTGTGCCGCTTTTCCCTCGCAGTTTCTCGAAAGGCGCTGGCATGCGGGCCGCGAGCCGAGCGCTCACGGCTTCCCGTGGGCTGTGGGCAGCGGAGAGCGTGAACAAAGGTAAGGCACGTGCCGCAGCTTATCCCTGTGACCGTACGCAAGCGGTGCTCCCTCAGGGCTCAACTCGACCCTTGCCGGTATATTCATTCCTCGCTTTGAGGTGCGTGCGTCCTCCCCCGGGCTCACCCGCGGGCGATCGGCCGCCCCGCGCGTGTGCGCGCGTGTCTGTGGGCCGGGGCGAGCGGCAGCGCGGGCAGCGAGCGGCGGCGGGCGCAGTCCCAGCGCGCACCGCTGGGTGGTGGTCTCGGCTAAGGCGCCGCCGACACCGACCCAGCGCAGCCCAGCTCAGCACAGCCAAGCCCAGCCCAGCTCCCAACAGCCGAGCCGGGCCGAGAGAGCAGCGGCTGCGCCACCGAGACCCGTTCTCTGCCATCCGCTGCCGGGCCAGAGCGGCCGCACTCCGGATTGCCGACCCCACTGGAATACAGAGGGAGAAGGAAGGCACCCGGACGCCGCCGCTACTTTCTGTGGGGATTACGCGAGAGATCTGCGACAAGGAGACAGGACTCCGCGGCTGCCGCCGCCGCAGCCGCCGCTACCGGAGCCGGAGGGCCATGGCGATCGCAAGGCAAGTGCTTTGTGTGTGTGCGTTGCTCTCCCTGCCGCTCGCTCGCTCGCAGCCCATCCGCTACTCCGTAGCCGAGGAGGCGCACAGCGGCTCCCTGGTAGGCAACCTGGCGCAGGACGCGGCGCTGCCGCCGGCGCAGCTCTCGG
>NW_020958625.1:1608-4722 GCF_003031625.1 Empidonax traillii | reverse complement strand
TGCGGGGACCCTGCCCCGCCCCTACTGCTACGAGATCAGCCTCACCACGGGCTCGGGCAACAGCGAGTTCAGGTTCCTCAAGCCCTTCGTCCCCAGCCTGCCACCACAGCCCTGTGCCGTGGGCGGGAGCACCGGTGAGGAACAGGTTTTCCCTTGTGTCCCTGTCCCCACAGAGGACGTGACCCCAGACAATGCTGGGACTGTGTCTGCAGAACAGTTCAATCGTCTTTCCTTTAACTAGCACAGGGTCAGCACAGGCAGAGGCTTCATGCCTCGTGGTCGGACGGGATGCAGGCTGCAGCCTGTGGGAATGGTTCCTCCTAAATTAATCTGTTTTTACAATTGGCATAACTGATTTCCAGAAATTGTAATTAGGGGAATGCTCCTGTTCCACGAAATACCAAGAAACAAACAGAATAAAGGGCACTCTCTCATTCAGACATTTATATGTTTCAGGTCTGTTACAGCCATTCCTAAGAGGCTTTAAGAATGCAGATAGCTCTCCCACCTGAGCTCTTCCCTCTCTTGCTGTCAGACATGACAGTGGACCCTTCAAGGGGACCTTATCTGTAAGTGTATGGCACAGAAAATGAGACAGAAATTTCCTTTTTGAAACTCACAGTGACCTTTTCCCAGCGTAGGAAAGGAAGGAAATTATGGCTGTTGTGCCACAATGCCATGTAAGCACCAAGCTCTTTCTTTCCTGTGTTAAGAGTGTGTCTGTCTGACATATATGGGCTCTGTGGGCTTTGATTTCAAGGTGTCAGCAGAGCCAGTGACTTCTTTCCTCGTGGTCAGAAGGGATGCAATCTGCAACCGGTGGCAATGGTTCCTCCAGAATAAACCTGTATTTGCAGTTGGCATAACCCATTCCCACAAATTATAGGTCAAGGAATGCTTGTGTTCCACTAAAAACAAATAAGGAAACAGAATAAAGGGAACCAAAGCTCTTTCACTGAGGTTGTAGTAGATTTCAGACCTGATTCAGCCACTTTTGAGGGGCTTTAAGAATGGGGTTAGCAGTCCTAGTGAAGATCATGTCTCTCTTGCTGTCACACAAGACAGTAGACCTTTGATTCTCTTCTGTGAAGGAATGGCACAGTTGGGCAGACAAATCTCCTTCTTGCTGAAATGTATAAAAGCCTTTTCCCAGCTCAGAACAATTAGGATGTTGTGAGTATTATCATAGTGTTGTGTAAACACCTCACTTTCTTTCCTGGGTTCTGGATGTGTCCAGCTGAGATGTGAGTACCCTGTGTGCTTTGCTTTCTTGTCACTATGTCTGTCTATGCATCACTAGTGCTGCCTGGTCAATTAGGGATTTGCTCCCATTCAGCCTTTCCTTTGTAGGCTGTTCCAACCAGCAGGCAAGGAGGATATTTTGACCCTTTCAATACATCCCTCTCATTTTCTCTACTGCAGAGTAGAGTAGCAAAATGCACAATAAGATCTTCCTTTGGCCCGTAGGAGGGGTTGTGTGTTCTGCCTCCGTGAAGTGCAGCAGCACAAAGTGTTGGCATAGACAGTGACTGTAGAGAGGTGTTAAAACATATTTGTTGTCTTTGAGTTGCATTGCATGAAAACTCCACGTGTCCTTCAAAGAGCATTTTTCTGAAGGCTCAGTCAGAATGAACTTGTGAAAAGGACATGGACTTTGATGTCCTCAGTGTTGATCTTTAATTGTGAATTTTGGTGATGGGAGTCTTTCCCTGCATGACTTTCTGGGTTTGTGTGAGAACATTTGCATTCTCCTTGTTGTCCTTTCTACTCTCACTCACTGAACTGTGTTTGAGCATTTACTTGCCTATTCCCCTAAAGAAGAACTAACACTCCATCTATCATAATTGACTGCTTGAACGGCGTCTGTGATGCACAGAAAATTCTGAAAGCCTCACGCTGTGTTGTGCTGAAGTTATAGACTGTAATATTGTAAACCAGGATACCCCTGAGTGTAAAAACTGCAATAATGTGTAAGAGTGAAATAAAGAGCACCCTAATTCCTTGAGTGGAGACAGAAATCTTGGCAGAATCATTCGTTCTGGAAAAGTCTGTCAAGGTGTTTTAAAAGTCTGGGAGGTTTTTTTGTCAGCGTGACCTTTGAGTGAGGTAATGTTTAGCTGGTACGTTTGTCTTGAGTTTGGGATGCAGCCGAGAGAGCGTTCAGTGCCATGTCCCTGCTGTTGCTGCTGTGCTACCACTGCTCCTGACCGGTTCCTTTGCTCAGAGAAGGCAGCAGTGTCCCTCTGGGATCAGTCTCTGCCTCACGCTGAGCTGGGAAAAGCCTTGTGCTGCGTTTGCTGCTACATTTCTCGAAAGGCAGGGACTCGCCTGCCGGGAGCCGAGCGCTCACAGCGCTCTTGGGCTGTGGGCAGAAGTGTGCAGAGACACCCAGGGACGTTCCAGCCATCCCTCCCTTATAGTACTCAAGCGGCGACCCCACAGGGCTCATCCCGATCTTTACCGGCACTTCCATCCCCATTTTGATGCGCTCGCGTCCTGCCCTGGGCGCATCCGCGGACAAGCGGCAGCCCCACGCGTGTGCGCGCGTGTCCGTGGGCCGGGGCGAGCGGCAGCGCCGGCAGCGGGCGGCGGCGGGCGCAGTCCCAGCGCGCACCGCTGGGTGGTGGTCTCGGCTAAGGCGCCGCCGACACCGACCCAGCGCAGCCCAGCTCAGCACAGCCAAGCCCAGCCCAGCTCCCAACAGCCGAGCCGGGCCGAGGGAGCAGCGGCTGCGCCACCGAGCCCCGTTCTCTGCCATCCGCTCCGGGGCCAGAGCGGCTGCACTGCGGATTGCCGACCAGACCGGAATACAGAGGGAGAAGGAAGGCACCCGAACGCCGCCGCTTTCGGAGGGGATTACACCAGAGATTCGCGACAAGGAGACAGGACGCTGCCACCGCTACCACCACCGCCGCTACCGAAGCAGGAGGGCCATGGCGATCGCAAGGCAAGTGCTTTGTGTGTGTGCGTTGCTCTCCCTGCCGCTCGCTCGCTCGCAGCCCATCCGCTACTCCGTAGCCGAGGAGGCGCACAGCGGCTCCCTGGTAGGCAACCTGGCGCAGGACGCGGCGCTGCCGCCGGCGCAGCTCTCGGCTCGCCGCGCCCGCCTGGTGT
>NW_020958625.1:0-1145 GCF_003031625.1 Empidonax traillii | reverse complement strand
TCGGCTCGCCGCGCCCGCCTGGTGTCGGAGGACGGCCGCCAGCATTTTCGCTTCGACCGCGCCAGCGGCCGCCTCGTCGTGGCCGACAGGCTGGACCGGGAGCAGCTGTGCGGCCAGGCCGACATCTGCACGCTCCCCTTCGAGCTGCTGCTGGCCGACCCGCTGCAGTTCTTTCGGGTCGAGGTCACCCTCGAGGATATCAATGACCACTCGCCTGTTTTCCCCGAGGAACGAGTCACTTTTAAGATCCCCGAAACGAGCGATCCGAGCTCTCGTTTCCCTTTGGAGGGTGCTCTGGACCTCGATGTTGGCAGCAACAGTGTGCAGGCATACAGCATTGCTCCAGAGAACAAGCAATTCAGTGTCTCCTTTGGCAGTAGAAGTGACGATGACAAATATGTTGAACTTGTTTTGGAAAAGCCCCTAGACAGAGAGGAGCAGGCAGAGATGGATTTCAGTGTGATTGCTGTGGATGGGGGCTCTCCACCCAGGAGTGGGACCACCCAAATTCACATTATAGTTCTGGATGCAAACGACAACTCCCCAGTCTTCACACAGGAGGTGTACCTTGCAAGGGTTTTGGAAAACACACCAGAGGGCTCTGTGATTTTGACTGTGTTGGCAACTGACCAGGATGAAGGAATTAACGGAGACATTTCTTATCAATTCAGACAAGCAGAGGAGCAGAGCAACCCAGCGTTTGAGATTGATCCCATAACAGGTGAAATTAAACTCTCAAAGCCTCTGGACTTTGAGGTAGCACAGACTCACGAACTCCGTGTGAGGGCCACAGATGGTGGGGGGCTCTCGGCAATCTGCAAGGTGTTGGTGGAGGTGTTGGATGTGAATGACAATGCCCCCGAGCTGCTGGTCAGTTCCTTCAGCAGTCCCCTCGCCGAGAACTCCGCGCCCGGCACGGTGGTTGCCCTCTTTACTGTCAGGGACCGGGATGCCGGCGCCAACGGCAAGGTGTCCTGTGCCCTCGACCATCAGCTCTTCTTCTCCCTGCGGCCAGCCTATAAGAATTACTACGAGCTGGTGACTGTGAGGGCGCTGGACCGGGAGGACACGGCTCAGCATATCCTCAGCGTGACAGCAGCAGACGCGGGGTCCCCTCCTCTCACTACCACCCACACCTTCACCGT
>NW_020958624.1:5803-13017 GCF_003031625.1 Empidonax traillii | reverse complement strand
TCCCTGCTCGTGTTCTCATCGTCCCTGCTCGTGTTCTCATCGCCCCTGCTCGTGTTCTCATCGCCCCTGCTCGTGTTCTCATCAGCGTCTCTGCCAGGGCCTCATCGCCCTCCCGGCCAACAATCCCTTCCCAACATCCCAGCTGAATCCCGGGAAAAAAAACCGCAGGGAGCTGATTTTTTTTTGGGGGGGAGAGCAGAGGGAAGGAGGTACTTACTGATGGCGGGGGCGATGCCCCCCACGGAGCCCGGCCCGGGGATGTTGCCGGCCACGGCGGCGGCCTGGGCGGCGGCGGCGGCCTGGGCGGTGGCTGCTTGTTGCTGCATCTGGCGGTGGCACTGCCGCAGGTCGAACACCTGCCAGGGGGGGGAAACAGGGAATGGCTGAGAGGGGGCAGGACTGATGGAGCCAGCTGATTAGAAACGATCCTTTTATAGAGGCATGTGAAGTTAAAAAGGAAAAACCTCAAGGTAAATAGATGATAATATAGATAATATAGATAATGCTGGTCTAGTCAGTAGAAACATCAGCAACCGACAGGCCTGAAGGTGCCAGGTTTCAGCGTTATCTCTGCGATCACTAATCACCATCTACCGTTAATTAACGCTCAGGAACCCCTGCCCTCATCCTAGAGAGGTTGGTGGGGTTTCTCTCACCTTCACCGAGCAACTTCAACCAGCAATTAAAAACCACCAACCCCCACCACCACAAGCTCCGAGCAGTTTAACACCCGACCCGTTATTTTGTTTGTTTGTTTGTTTGTTTGTTTGACGAGCCCAAAATGAAAAGTTTAAAATCTGCTTCTGCCCTGGCGAGAAATTCATCAGAATGTTTTGTTTGCGTAGAGCTCTCCCCCCTGATCTACGGATCGCTTCCGCGGATTTGACTAATTTTATACTTATTTTACGCTTGTTTTGGGGGAAAAGAAACCACCAGAACGTCGTTAAAAAAACAAAATCCTGGCAGTTGATTTTAATCAGAACACAAACAGCGCTGCTGATGAAAAACACCCAACGAGCGCTCCTCGATTTTCACGGCGAAACGCTCGGGAGCTCGACACACCCACCCCAAAAAAATCATCAGCACTGCAGCCCCCACCTTGATGTAGGCGCTGGGGTAGATCTTGTGCACGGCGTCGCCCGGGGCGCGCCCCGCCTCCCGGTCCAGGTAGTAGCTCTGCACGAACACGGCGTGGTCGCTCAGGCACCGCACCCACACGTCGCCTTCCCCCTTGCACTCCAGCTGCACCCCCTTGCCTATGTGCAACCTGCAGGGAGAGGGGAGGGATTGGCAATGAGGGAATCCCCCCAGCTGATGGTTCGGGCGGTAATCAGCGCTTATCTACGGAATTACCTCGCTCTCTCGATGGCCTCTGTTCGGTGCACGTTGGACAGCTGGCCCAGGCAGAAGCGGTCACCCCCCGAGGGATCGACGTAACCGTCCACGGTGACGATGGGGCAGCTGGAAGGGACCTTGAACGTCTCCCCCACCTGCACGTCCATCTCGAAGTAGGCGATGGAACACCAGTACTCCGGAGCTGGAGCGGTCGTAATCAGAAAAGAAAATGCCGGAATTACAGGCTCGTTCGGGGCTGGATGGGAGCTTAAAGCTCATCCCATTCCCACCCCCCCCTTCCACCAGCCTTCCACCAAGGTTTGTCCTTTAATCAGTAAAAAAAGGGTGGGAGAGGTACTAAAAGCAGCGAAACGCAATTTAGCTCCACGTTGAGTTCAGACTATCAGCGATTTACTCACCGGGGTGATTGGAGATGGGAGGCTGGAATGCGAGCTCGTTGTGAACCGGCCCTTTGAAGAGAAAACATGTCACTTTGTTTTACAAATAAACAGGAAAAATTTACAAATAAAAGGGAAAAAAAGAAGAAACTTTCTGATGGAAAAAAAAAAACCCAGAGAACTCATTTTCTAAAGGGAAAATAAAAGTGTCGATACGAGTCAGATTCTCCTCTCTGCGCTTTGGGAACTGACAGGTGCCTTAGAGGCAGCAGGGAGGAAGCACTCCGAGGTAGTTTATCAGAAGTAAGCAGCAGCTTTCACAACAAGCCATCAGAAACGCCGAAACCGGAGGGCACCTCTATCAGAACGGACTATCAGCACATGTATTTTATATTCTGATAAGGGGGAGAGCCTGACCAACCCCTCCCCCCCCCCCGAGGAGCTTACAGTAGTGGCCGGGGTGCATGGGCGGGTGGTGCTGCAGGTGGCCGTTCTGATGGTGCGGGATGGTGGGCGTGTAAGCGGCCGTCCGGCTGCCGGTCCAGGTCGTGGTGCTATCTACAGGGAAAAGAGAGAGACAAGAAAGAGAGAGAGAGCAGCAGGGGGTTGGTTTTTTAAGGGATCTCTCCCCCTTCCTGATGCCTCTGTTTGTCCTGAACGTTCGGGAACTGATTATTTTAGAGAGAACGACGCCGGTGAAATACTCACTGTGGTGGTAAGTTGCTGGTTGGGCCGCAAAGCCATTCTGCTGAGCTCCTGGCTGAGGCCCTGCAGCAATCTGTAAGAGGCCATCACTATGGCTACCTGTCAATAGACTGGTAGGTTGACCTGGTGAAAGAACACACTCCCTTATTCGTGAGCGTTCCGGCGACCCGAGAGGGGCTCTGCTGATAGTTTGGTGGTTCGCCTTTCCACCCGCCACCTGCGGCCAAAACCGCCCTGCGTGGGGTTAATTTTTGACTCCTCGGGGTCAGAAAGGAAAGAAGAGGCGCCAGGAGATTTACTGGGTTAACAGTAGCTGCTTAATCAGCACGTTTGAACCGCTCTCCCTAAGGGGGACACTCTCCTCCAAAGCAGGATTTGATTATTTCTGATTATATTTTTAATCACCGGACTCCTTCCTCAGAAAGCTGCTGGGTTGTCTTTTTGTGTTTGTTTTTTTTCTCTCCCCAATCAACATTAGATTTAACCTCCAACAGGCTTCAGCTCAGCTCACTAAATCAATCAGCAAGGTTTCACCAGCACGCTGGCGGCTCTCAACCAATTAACGCCCCGAGAACTCGAACTAAAAGCTACAAACGAGCGCGAGCTACGACGATCTTACTTGTGGAGGCCACGGGAATGTTGGGGAAGTTGGTGGTGCTGGTGGTGCTGGCCTCGCTGGGGGCCAGCAGGGCCCCCGGGGCGCTGTAAGGCTCCGTCGATGGCCGGTTGCTGGGCGGGTGCTGGATGGTCTGCACGGAGTGACCCTCGGCCGAGCTGAGCGACGGCTGCCCCTCGTAGTCGTGGACGTACTCGTCCTTCACCAGCATGCTGGAGGGAGCTGGGGGGGCAACACAAAAACAATCTTCAAGCCATTAGTGCCAACAGCACCAACAAACAGCAGGGCAGGGGGGTGGAATTTGGAGGAATCTACCACAGGCGGTAGATTTCAACAGCGTTTCGCCTCCCGGTTAATAAAACCACCCCTTTTCGTCAGTGAATGCTGAGGCAGCAGCTGATGAGCCCCATCCTCAAGTGCAGGAGCAAGAACACACCTAAAGCCCCCCCAACCCGTGAAAAACGTAATTCATCAGCACAGCAGTAATTTTGTAAGCAACTCCCACCCGAGGATCGAGTGGAAACGTTAAATCGGCGCTCGAAGAGCCCACAAAGCTACTCTGTAATTTATTATTTTCCTCTTCAGCTACTAGTTAAACTGTAAGCATTTGTTACTATTCCCAGTTCCATTAGCTGATATTCCACTCATTAACATTCCACAGGTGCACGCAGCTTTTTTTTGTATTAATCAGCAGCAATCAGCACTGAGGTCTCTGGGGGGGGTTTTTTTGGGTGTTTTTTTTTTTTGGCTTTTGTAACGTGAAAAGAGAACGCCGAAGCCTCCGCTCGAGGAATTCATCAGCACCTGCCTTCCACGTGCTACCTGGGCAATTTACAGAGTAATTCTGATACTCTGATAAACCCAGGGGGGGACAAAGGCATGAGAGAGACACAGGAACAAAACTCTGCGGGGTGTGACGCGGTGTGAGCCCGCAGAAACGCATCATCAGCAGCAATCAGAACTACTCACCAGAACTCTGTAGTGTCAGCCCTGATAGATCTTTAAAGACAAGAAAGAAAACAAAAATAAAGGGGGGGTTATGGAGGGTTAAACACAAAAATCTTCAAGCCCCCTGTGGTAGATGAAACCGAGGCCCAACTTACCGATGCCGGGCGATACCACCCGCTCATAATGGTAGGGGTTGACGCAGACGCTGTCGCACTTGAGGTCGAAGGCGTACTGGCAGTATTTCACGTGCTTGAGCTCGTTCTTGTGCAGGTCGGGCCACCGCCAGAGCCGGGCGTAGATGACGTGGGGGAACCCCTTGCGACCGGCCACCTGAAAGGGGAAATAATCGACAAGTCGGGAGCTGATTGTTCTGGTTCGCTCCAGGTAGTCGGCGGAGAAGGAGAAAGTTGGGAGGGGGGTGAATGTCCCCCAAAATATTGACATTTATAGGTTTTAAAACAAAAAAGGGACTAAGTAAATAAATAAATAAATAAATAAATAAATAAATAAATGTCGGTGATTCTTGAGTTTAAAAAAAAAACAACAAGCAAACAAACAAAAAAAAAACCCAAACAAAAATAAAAGGGGGCGTGAAGGAGCCTCGCCCCAGACGAGGAGGAAAACCGGAGGGAATTATTTACAATTTACAATTAGAACGCCAATCGTTGTGCTGATGGGAAGGGAATTTACAATTTACAATTAGAACGTCAATCGTTCTGCTGATGGAAAGGTTTGTTTTGTTTTTTCCAACCTGAAGCCTCCCATCCAGCGTCCTCTGGATGGTCACGCACTTGCTGGGGTGGGCGCCGTTGGTGGTGATGGCCGTGATCAGCGAGTCCAACTCGTCCTTCTTCTCCTTCAGCTTCTTGACCAGGCTCTCGATGGCGCGCTTGGCGAAGGTCTCGCTCTCCCCGCCCTGTCGATGGCACATCAAGCTGTGGACGATGCTCAGGCAGGCGTCGTTGCTTGTCGGCGTGTTGGTAATAGACATATTGTCCATTTGTCACAGCTTGGTTGGGTTTGTTTTTCCTCTCAGATCAAACAGTTTCTGATGGGGGAGGTGTTATGACTGATGAACGAGAGTTAAACTGTCCTCTTGGTAAAACCTAGGAGGAAAAAAATTAATCTACGTTAGAATTGTTGGGTTGTTTTTAACAAAAATATATCTACGTTAGAATTGTTTGTTTGTTGGTTTTTAACAAAAATATATCTACGTTAGAATCGTTTATTTGCTTTTAACAAAAATATATCTACGTTAGAATTGTTGGTTTGTTTTTAACAAAAATGTATCTACGTTAGAATTGTTTGTTTGTTTTTAACAAAAATATATCTACGTTAGAATTGTTGGTTTGTTTTTAACAAAAACGTATCTACGTTAGAATTGTTTGTTTGATTGTTTTTAACAAAAATATATCTACGTTAGAATTGTTTGGTTGTTTGTTTTTAACAAAAATATATCTACATTAGAATTGATAGTTTGTTTGGTTTTAACAAAAATATATCTACGTTCGAATTGTTTGTTGGTTTTTAACAAAAATATATCTACGTTAGAATTGTTGGTTTGTTTTTAACAAAAATGTATCTACGTTAGAATTGTTTGTTTGTTTGTTTTTAACAGAAATATATCTACGTTAGAATTGTTGGTTTGTTTTTAACAAAAATATATCTACGTTAGAATTGTTTGTTGGTTTGTTTTTAACAAAAATATATCTACGTTAGAATTGTTTGTTTGTTGGTTTGTTCTTAACAAAAATATATCTACGTTAGAATTGTTGGTTTGTTTTTAACAAAAATGTATCTACGTTAGAATTGTTTGTTTGTTTGTTTTCAACAGAAATATATCTACGTTAGAATTGTTTGTTTGATTGTTCTTAACAAAAATATATCTACGTTAGAATTGTTTGTTTGATTGTTCTTAACAAAAATATATCTACGTTAGAATTGTTTGTTTGTTTGTTTTTAACAGAAATATATCTACGTTAGAATTGTTTGTTGTTTTGTTAACAAACTGTAGATTGTGTTTTCTAAACCCGTGGCTTTTTGTTTTGCCTCTTGTCTTTTTCAAGCCAAGTGCTGATTATTTCAATAAGGCTATTATTAAGAGTCACAATATTTAAATAAAGGCGGTAGTTTATATCCACGTGGGAAGGGAAGGATCATGAACTCAATCAGCAGCAGCAGGAGGAGGGTGAAGATGATTTCCCTGTGTTTTATACCAAGTGAAAGCACCGACGGGGAATCGAGGGGCGCTGATTCAAACGCGGTGAACGCACACCAGAACCATCTGCCGCCTTTATTTACCAGCCCTGCCCACGGTTCCGGCCGCGATTACTCCCCCCGATTTACAAATCTGCCGGCTAAAACGGGGCGGAACATCGTAGATACTCAGTAGTAATCACCAGTAAATGGCCCGATAAAGCGATTAGCCCCAAAGAGCTTAAAATCAGACACGTGGCTCTATCTACCATGAATGAGAGAGGAAAGTTATCGACGTTTAATCGGAACCGAGTTGTCTAAATTCTGATACAAATAACTGATTAAACTGCAGATACTTTTTCCAGCACATTAGGCTATTATCGGCTTGCCCGGGGTGGGGGGGTGAGCGGGAACGAAGTGTTTGCAGATGGAAGAACAATCAGCATTGAGGAGCGCTGAGAAGGAAAAACAAAAAAGGAAAAAAGGAATAAAAAAAAAAGGAATAAAAAAAACTCGCGTGGAAAATTCCACGCCCCTAAAATCTCTCAGCACACCCAAGCTGCTGATTGCTCCCCCAAAACTCGCGGGATGCCAAGAGGCACCGCCGAGAGAGAGAGGGGGTGGAGAAGGAAACTCCGCTCGTCGTGGAAACAAAGTTTCCCGCAGCGGTAGGAAACGGCCGGGGAGAGCACGGCCCACGGAGCGCACAGCCCACGGACCCCACGGACTGCAAACCCCACGGATTGCACAGCCCACGGACCCCACGGACTGCAAACCCCACGGACCGCACAGCCCACGGACCCCACGGACTGCAAACCCCACGGACCGCACAGCCCACGGACCCCACGGACTGCAAACCCCACGGATTGCACAGCCCACGGACCCCACGGACTGCAAACCCCACGGATTGCACAGCTCACGGACCCCACAGCCTGCAAACCCCACGGGCCGCACAGACCCCACAGACCCCACGGACCCCACGGACCGCACAGAGCCCACAGACCGCACAGCCCATG
>NW_020958624.1:0-1482 GCF_003031625.1 Empidonax traillii | reverse complement strand
AGAAGGTGGGGAAGGGGCCGAGGAAGAAGGAGATGAAGGGGACGAGAAGGTGGAGAAGGTCCAAGGGAGGATCCCGGGGAGGGTCTCGACGGGCCCAGGGTAAGGCCTGGGGTAGGCCCGGGGATTAGGAGCCCCGACACCCGCGGGGCAGGCGCGGCCGGTACCTGTCGCTGCGCGGGCGCGGCCGGGCCCGCCGTGAGGGGCGGGCGGGCGGGGAAGGCCGCGGCCTCCTCTCCCCCCTCCTCCCTGCGGCCAGGCGGGGCGGCGCGGCTCAGGGGGGCAGCGGGGGGCTAGCGGTGCGGTGCCCACCCCCCCCCCGGGCGGTGCGGTGCCCACCCCCACCCGCGGGCGGTGCGGTGTCCCCGCGGGCCCCTCCGCGCCCCGTTCGCGGTGTCGCCGCCGAGGCCGCCCCGACACGTCCGGGCCCCGCCGCGCACGCGCCACATCCGGGCCACGGCGCGCCTGCGCGGTGCTGATGGCCGGGAGAAAAAAGAGGAGCGGGCGGGCGCAGAGCGCAACCGTTGGTTTCGTGGTTGGCGGGCGGGGAGCGGTGCGGGAGGGCAGAACTGCGGGACAGCGGGGGAGGGGACAATAATGAGGGGACAGCAGCGACAATCCCTGGGGGCCGTGAGGGTGAAGAGCCAGAAGAGCTCCTCCACCCGAGCAACCCCTCGGCAGAGCCCTTGATGAGATTTTTTTTCCTTCTCAGCGTTGAGGGGCTCCCAGAAAATAACAACGCGACCCCACGAGATCTTCACTATTTCTGATTTATTAGCATGGCTTAGGGGTTTTTACAGCACCGGCACACGAGGTCTGGCGACAAGAAAGGGCGTAAATTGGTCACAATTGGTGGATGGCCAGGATGTAAACAGCCCTGGCACAGCGAGAGGGGGGAGAATCCCGTCAGTTCGACGCCTCATCGCCCGTAGCAGCGCTTTAATCAGAATCAGGGATTGTTATTTGCTCGTTATTTGCTCCTTCAGATTTTCCTTGCACATTCCCAGGGATGTTTTTCAGGAAGGCAGAAGAATGTTTGAAAGAAGTTAAAAATAAAAATATCTTAATTTAAATTTCACCCCCTGAACTGGCTTGCTCTTCCCCAAGTATGAAAATTAATGGGGAATTAATGGGGTGTTAATCAGTATTAGTGCCACACACCCACCCAGAGCTGGTATGGCTGTGAAGTGTCACAGTGTCTGGAATGGGAAATTGAAGCAAACCAAACCAACCCAACCAAACCAAACTAAACCAAACCAAATCAAAACCAAAACCAACCCAACCCAACCCAACCCAAACCAATCCGAAACAAAACCAACCCAACCCAACCAAACCAAACCCAACCCAAACCCAACCAAACCAAACCCAACCAAAACCAACCCAACCCAAACCCAACCCAACCAAACCCAACCCGAACCAAACCCAACCCAACCCGAACCAACCCAACCCAAACCCAACCCAAACCCAACCAACCCAACCCAATCA
>NW_020958623.1:11894-13020 GCF_003031625.1 Empidonax traillii | reverse complement strand
TTTGAAGAGCTTTGCTGGCAGTGCAGGACAGGGAAGCAGAGGGACGGCCCCAGAGTGGCCTGGCCCCAGCCCACTGCCCGTGCTGCAGGGCAGGGTCCCTGTCCCAGCTCCCTCAGCCCCTCGTGTGCCCCGGCACAGGGACGCTGCCAGCGCCATGGCCCGGCCCGGCAGCACCCGAACCACGCGGAGCAGCCGCTGCAGTGCCCGAGCTCA
This sequence comes from Empidonax traillii, assembly GCF_003031625.1. Taxonomy (NCBI): domain Eukaryota; kingdom Metazoa; phylum Chordata; class Aves; order Passeriformes; family Tyrannidae; genus Empidonax; species Empidonax traillii. The sequence continues at coordinate 12,807 of NW_020958623.1, read as the reverse complement.
GGTGCCTCAGCAAACTCACACTTCTCTCTTCCTCCTCCGGGGGTCTCTCCCAGATCCATTCCATGTCACTGGACCCCCCAACCCCATCACCGTGGCCAAGGGCGAGAACGTGGTGCTGCCCTGCGGCTTCTCCCCAGGGCAGGATGCACTGGACACGGAGGTGATCTGGTTTCGGGAGCAGTTCTCGCCCTTTGTGCATCGCTACAAGTGGGGCCAGGACCAGTACGGGGAGCAGATGCTTCAGTACCAAGGGTGCACTGAGCTGCGGAAGGACGGCCTTTGCAAGGGCAGTGCGGACTTGAAGCTTTTCCATGTCCGACCATCTGACACAGGGACTTACACCTGCTTTGTTCGCCGTGGCTCACATTACGACGAGGCTCAAGTGAAGCTCAAGGTGACAGGTCTGTAGTTTGTGTCCCTGGTACCTCTGATTTACTTGCTCCTGGCCAGTGCTCCTGTTCCCTGTCTTTGTGCCAGGAAACAGTTTCAGGGGGTTGCTTTGGAAATAGGGTTTTATGAAGTCCCTTGGTGTAAAATATCAAGAATGTCTCAGAGAGGTAAAATTGTCATAAGGAGCACATGAAATACTTCCTCCTTCAGAATTTTTTTCATATTGTTTCCTTCAGAAAAGCAGGTATAAGAAAAAATCTGGCATTGGGTAATAAGGGAAGAATATCCAAGTGCTTTTACGTTTTAATATCCGGACCAGTGGATTATTTGCTGTAGTAGTGGCCTCCAGGGCAAATCTCTCAGTTATATGAAAGAGACTGCAAGAAATGTCCTGACTCCAGGTGACATCTGTCTGAAAAAACATCTGGGGTTTGTCTGTCAGTTTATCCACGTCAGGGAGGGAAACAGCCCAACCAGGTTATCCCCCTGACATCCAGGACCCTGCAGGCTCAGCCGGGGTCTC
>NW_020958623.1:3972-5008 GCF_003031625.1 Empidonax traillii | reverse complement strand
TACAAACTGACCATCAATGCATGTCTGAATCAGGACAGGCAGTGTGATTGCATTTGGAGAAAATGGGTGCAGCCCTTCCATGTACTCAGACACTGCAGTCTTGAAGCAACTCGCTGTGAGATGACTTTCACAAAGAGAACATCAGTGCAGAAAATGTGCACCTCCACTGCCATATCATTACCCTGAGCTTACGCAGCACCCATGTTTTCCATTGCCTCTGACCTGTGGTTCTTGTGTTTTTTTTAAAGCATGGAGAAGACACGCAGTGCCTATTGAAGAAGGTAACTAAGCTTGGTCTTTCATGGTGCTGAATCATCTTCCCTGCTTTGATCCCCGTTCCTGGCACTTCCCCTCCTGCAAGTGATGCTGCTGGGAGCAGGCATGCTTCTGCTGACCCTCCCTTGAATTTGGTGCATGTCCCACTTTCAGGCAAATCTGGAGAATCCTTGTCCTCAGGGAGCTGTGTGCAATTCTTCATCCTGGAGGTCTGCTGATGATCCTCTTCCCTCTCTGCTCACTCTGTTCTCTCTGCTTCATTTTCTCTTCCTTGCACTCGAGTTGTTACCTTGTGCACCTTCACATGCCACAGTCTGCCAGCTCTCACTCCCACCCTGCCTCTTCCTTGGGCAGCCCCAGCAAAGATCTGTCCTGGGGTGAGCTCTGCACTGATGTGCTGATTCCATCTCTCCTGCAGGGAACGTGGTTCTGGATCCAGACACAGCCCACTGTGAGCTTGTCGTGTCTGACAATGGCAAAAGTGTGACACGAGGTGACCCACGAGAGGACATCCCTTACACCCCCAACAGATTTGATGTGTGGCGCTGCGTTCTGGGCCGTGACGGCTTCACCTCGGGGAGACACTACTGGGATGTGGAGGTGGCAAATGTAGGAGAATGGAGCGTGGGAATTTTTAGAGAAAATGTGGAAAGGAAGGGTGATATTGAGCTTAAACCAGAGAAAGGCATCTGGGCAGTGGGGAAACAGGCACCAGTCTTGAAAGCTTTCACCTCCCCTCATCCTATTTTCTTTCCTATAA
>NW_020958623.1:0-1546 GCF_003031625.1 Empidonax traillii | reverse complement strand
ATCCTGGAAGATGGGACAGAGGAAAAGCAAGTCCTCTGGTTCCATGGGGACAGGATTCCTGGAAAAAATAGGAGAACTGAATAGGTTACCAGATATACCACCAGAAAGGACAAATGATAAAATACTGGGATATTTTGTCCAGAAGAAAGGGTAAATCAAAAGAAACAATGATTCACTGTTGTATTGAGGCATGGGGAGGGAAGCCCCTTACAAACCCACACGCATTTTGGCCTCTGTTCGGGTCATCTGAGGGTTGGATGTGTCGGCAATTGAATACATGGGTGGGCAATAAAAATCCAGCAGTTAGCCCCGAGGAAAGTGAATATGCTGAGTTGTGGATTCCCGAACCAGATGAAAAAGCATCATTGTTTGCATTAAGAGAGAAAAAGACAGGTAAACCTCACTCAGACAAAGAGGATCCCTTCTGGCCCCCTCCGGTTGCCCCCCAAGTCCCCCCCCCACAGTATTCTTCCCGAAATTCAGAGACATCCCAGGCTCGGGAGTCAGACTCAGATTCTGATTCTCTGATGCCGACAGCTCCCCCTCCACGGACTACCCGGAGCATGGCAAAGCAGGGGGAGGGGAAACTGTTTCCACTTAGGGAGATGTTGGTGTCTGGGGGAGATGGGCAAGGAGGGCCAGGGACAGGATATGTGGCAGTTCCTTTAAACACTGGGGATGTCAGGGAGTTTAAGAAAGAAATGGGAAATTTACTTGATGATCCCATAGGGGTGGAGAAAGGTTGGACCAGTTTCTGGGACCAAATTTATATACCTGGGACGAATTACAATCCATCTTAAGTATATTGTTTACAGTAGAAGAAAGAGACATGATTAGAAAGGCGGGGATGAAACTCTGGGACCAGCAACACCAGGCAGGACCGGCGGCAGATCAAAAGTGGCCTTTACATAGACCTAATTGGAATAATCAAGACCCAATCCACAGGGGCCACATGGCAGATTGAAGAACAATTATAATCCAAGGGGTCCGAGATTCAGTTCCAAAAGGACAAAATATTAATAAAGCTTTCATGGAGCACCAAAAAAAGGACGAGACCCCAACAGAATGGCTTGAGAGGTTGAGAAAAAGTTTCCAGTTATATTCAGGGGTAGATCCCGCTACACCCGTGGGCCAGGCTTTACTGAAAACTCAGTTTGTGGCAAAGTCCTCGGTGGATATAAGGAAGAAACTGGAGAAGGTGGAAGATTGGCAGGAAAAGGGTTTGGATGAATTGCTGAGAGGGGCTCAGAAAGTGTATGTAAGACGAGAGGTAGAGAGTGAGAAAAGGCAGACTAGGCTTTTGGTGACAGCTGTACAGGCAGGACAGAAAGAGGGAGTGAGGAGCGTTGAGAAACCAGGAAAAGAACGGGTGGAAAGGCAGGCGGTGGAATGTTACTACTGTGGAAAGAAAGGACATATAAAGAGGGAATGTAGGAAACGGATTAAAGATGAGAAGGAATTTAAGGAGGACTGGGGGAGTCAGGGGTTCTATACGCTGGGGACTCCAGGTAAAAAAGAGCCCTTGATACCTTTAAAAGTGGGTCCC
>NW_020958622.1:9557-13023 GCF_003031625.1 Empidonax traillii | reverse complement strand
TGCTTGGCAAAGGGAACCCCTGGGGCCCCATTGCAGAGGGTGGGGCTGCACTCTGGGGGTGTCACCTTTGGCTCTTGGGTTCCAGGGGCAATTGGAGTCAGTGAGCCGGGCTGGGGACGAGGGGCAGGACTGGCTGGGCTGGCTCTGGTGCTGGCACAGAAAAGGGAAGTGTCCCCATGGGGGCAGCTCTGAAGGGCCCCAGAAGTAAATGCTGCCCCAGTGCAGGCTGTGCCAGGGGTGAGTGTGCAGGGGGGAAGAGGCTGGGCCAGACAGGGCTGGGCAAGAATGGCCATGCCAGGGGAGGGATCTCCCCCTGCCTCCAGGGCCCAGCCCCTGATGGGAAGGCTTGGGCAGGGCCTGGTGAGTGGCCACAGCACAGCTCACTGTGGGCTGGAAGGCACTGCCTGGATATCCTGCCTGGGAGGGAAAACTCAACTCTGTAAATACACCAGACTTGGTGTGATCTCCCTCTCTCTTTCTCCTTCCCTCTGGTCTCTCCTGCTGCCTAAATCATGTGAGTCAATAACTATTTTTTCCTCCTGTCATCTTCCTGTCTCTTCTCTCTCCTTCCTCTCCAGCTGGTACCATGTGAATCATCAACTCCTCAGTAACCAGTTTTTTCTTCCCTCTCCCCTTGTCTCTTTCTTTATTCCTTTTAATCTGTTTTCTTTTACTCTTTCCCTTCTCTTGTGGGTAACTTAAAACCAATGAACTGTGTTTTACTAAAGCTGGTATATGGATTGTTTTAGTGGGTGTTGCCTGTGGAATGGGTCTTTGGGCTGGATGTTTGAGTGAAATGCTTTTTCCTTGGTTGTATTTTACTCCTGCAAAAGCCTTTTTACCAGAATATTGTGTCTTTATCAGTAAATGAAAAAGAATTTCTCTTAGAGAAGAGCGTGTGACTCTTCTCTGGAGGCTAATTAGAGGTTATAACAAAGCAAGAGGCTTTTGAAAAGTCTTAAATAAAAAATGCAAATGCTCTGGGCAGTTTACAGCTTAATCCAGAGCACAACACCCTCCTCTCTTTGGAGGTGCCATCCCGGCAGCCTCTGTAAAGAGATGAGCATTCCAGGTGAGTCGTGGAGGCAGCAGGAGGAGCAGGGGTCCAGGGAACTTTCAGAAATGCCACAGAATATTTTCTTTCCCTGCCCAAGGTGTGCCATGCAGTGAGAGCTGCAGGCTCTGACTCTGGTGGCCACCAGGGACTCGAGGACCTCGGTGCACTTTGGAGACAGTGAGTGGGGGAATTGTTGGGGTTGGGCCCGTGAGCAGCTGAAGTCGTGCATTGCTTTTGGTTTCCTTTCTTGGAGGGGATGAAGAGAATAAGCAGTGACTGCAGGAACCCCTGAGCCAGCCAAAGGGACCTGGGGACCTGCTTTTGGAAGGTGGAGTTACAAGCCCAGCTCTCTGTCAATGGCTGGGATCCAGAGAGGGGATGAGAGCCGGGAACATGCTTGGGAATTGCCAGAAGGGCTTTTGTAATGAGCACAGGGGAAAGGGATGTCTAAGAAGAAGTCCTTTAGTAGAAGGAATCCTAAAGGCATAGGTTTTTCCCCACCATTAAGGTGTTCAGGGCAGAGAGAAGAATCTTCCCCACATAAGATTCTTGTGCGTTCCTCTTTGCAGTTCTGACAGATCCTTCATGTCAGAGGTCATTCTTTGAGTGTCTTTTACTTCTTTCATTCAAGGTGGGATGTGAGCAGTGAGGAGGACTCAGCACTGGAGGGCAGAGGAGCAAGGTTAGGATTTTACTGCCAGTCAGAATCATGTGTTACTTTTGGCAGGTTGTATTTTTGTGAATCCAACAACATCCCTTGTAATTTGTTTTTTTCCTGGTGTTACACAACCTTACAAGTACAGGTGAAATGGCAAGGAGGTCCTTGCAGTAAAAGGTCAGTGTTAAAGAACCTCAGATGGAAAATTTGGTCAGAATGTTGCACTCTGAGGGGATCTGTCAGTTTGTGCCTTTGCCTCTGTGATTTTTTTGCAGTGGCCTTCTGTATTCCCAGAGGAGCAGAGCCAAAAAATGTCATAGGGGCAGCCCTGCTGTCCCTCCCATGTGCCACGGGCCCCTTTGTGATGTCACTCTCCTTTTCAGAATGGTCCCTGACAACTAAAGAGACAATGACCTAAACACCCACATGGCAGCCCCACCCGTGTGCCATGGGCCCCTTTGTGATGTCACAGCCTATTGTCTCCATTCCAGAATGGCCCCTGGCAAACAAAGACCCAGCACCTCGTACCCCACAGAGCAGCTCAACCCATATAACTTGCACCTCTTTGTGATGTCACAGTCTATCCTCTCCATTCCGGAATAACCCCTGGCAATGAAAGAACTGATGCCCCACATTGTCAGAATGCAGCCCCAGCTGCCTGCCATGGGCTTCTTTGTGATGTCATGGACCATCCTCTCCAATTTGGAAAGGCCCCTGGAATACAAAGAACACACATCCCCCTGCCCCACATTGCAGCCTCACCTCTGTGCCATGGGCCCCTTTGTGATGTCACAGCCTGTCCTCTCTGTTCCTGAATGGTCCCTGCAAAACAAAGAAGCCACACCCCACAATGTCCCAGTGCAGCCCAACCCATGTGCCATGGGACCCTTTGTGATGTCACAGCCTGTCCTCTCTATTCAGTTATCCACACTGGCAACCCAAGAACCAATGCCCCAAACCCCCATAGTGCAGCCCTACCAGTGTTCCCTTGTGCCCTTTGTGATGTCATGGCCTTTCCTCTCCATTCCAGAATGGCCCCAGCAACCAAAGAATCAATGCCTCAAACCTCACAGAGCAGAACCACCCATGTAGGTTTTGCCCCCTTGTGATGTCATGGCCCATTCTCTCCATTCTGGAATAGCTCGTGGAAACCAAAGAACCAACGCCCCCCATTGTCAGAATGCAGCCCAGCCCCCAAGCCATGGGGCCTTTTGTGATGTCACAGCCTATTCCTATCATCTCCATTCCAGAATGGCCCCTGGAAACCAAAGCACACACGCCCCACAGTGTCCCAATGCAGCCCCACCCATGAGCCATCGGCCCCTTTCTGATATCATGGCCTGTTCTCTCCATTCTGCAATGCTCCCTGACCACCAAAGAACCAATGCCTCACTACCCCAGAATGCCATCCCACCTGTCTTCCATATCCCAAGGGAATGGCAGCTGAAAATTCTGTGGAGACATCTGCTTGGTCCAGTTTGAGAGATCCTGACTGACTCTTGTGTGGATGGGATGGAACACGTGCCATTGCAAATGTCATGCCCAGGGCTGTTCTTGGTCTAAGTGAATTTCAAAGTCCAGACTTGTCTGACCCTCACTGTCCCAGAACAAGGAGATATCCTGTTGTCTTTCCTGCAGATATTGGAGTTGTTGAAGTGCCCCAGAAGGACCGGGGCCTGTGAACATGAAGCTGCTCCTGTCTGTCTGTAGAAGCCTCAGCCCCTTGTTCTTCCTGCTCAGCTGGCCTGGAG
>NW_020958622.1:7155-9106 GCF_003031625.1 Empidonax traillii | reverse complement strand
TCTTCCTGCTCAGCTGGCCTGGAGCAGACTCCCACGCTGATGTCCCCTGGAGTTCTCCTTTCTTTAATCCCAACCCTTGAGCTCTCCCTTGGCTCCTCACCCATCCCCAAGGGAGCTCCATGGCCTCCAGCTGCTCTCTCACAGAACGGGCAACTTTTCAGCCCCATCTTCCCAGACTGCCTTCCTAAAGTCCTGTGTGGCTCCATTGCAACATTCCAGTCAGAGGAGCCACTGCATCACATCTCCCTGATCCCCATAAGATCACAGCCCTGAAGCCACCTCCAGGTCTCTACCCCAGAGGGACAGGGACTGGCTTTGCCTTGGGGCTGAGCACTGGAGGGCTGCTGAGCAGGGCAGGACAGGATCCATTCTGGGCAAAAGGGGGGTGATTCAGGTCATAGTGTGAGACTTGGCAGATGCTGAAGTGCTTTAGGGAGCCAGAGGCATCCACCTGGAACCAGAAACCCAACCTAAAATGGACTTGGAAGGGTGTCAAGAGAGGAGATGAAGGAGATGCAGGATGAAGGCTCATGAGTGGGAAGGTGCTCACAGAAAACAGACTCAGCAGTGGGAACGCGAACAGGGGCAGGGGGCTGAGCTGCCCCTCTGTCCAAAACCTTCTGTGCCTCACAGTGCAGGTGCCGGTATGAGAGCCCAGCTCCCCAGGTGCTGGTGAGTACAGGGATAGGTCCTGTAATGGCAGTTGTGTGGGGCTGGAGATGGGAAGGGAGAAAGACTTTCCTCCCCATGTGTGAAGTCCTGGAGAGGAAACTCTTCCCCTTCCAGATCTCATCCATTTTTCCATCCCTGACAACACTAACACTGTCCTAGGCCATCCCTGTGCCATCTCTCCAGGTGACCGTCTGGCTCCTGACTTCTCTCTGAGTGAGGTGTGGAGGTCCAGCCCACCATCCTCACCCTGTGGCCCAGAAAATTGAAAACAAGAACTGTGCAGGGTCTCTGCCTCCCACCTCTGCCTTTTGTTTCCTTGCAGGGGCCTGCAGAGAGAGATGCCAAAGCTGAGCAGCAATCCCTGTGGGCTGTGGGGCTGTGGGGTGATGGAGATGGGGCATCCCGGGCCCCCTGGTGGGGCAGGGACCACTGGGGAAAAGAATCAAACCCAAACTGAAGGCAAAGGGCCCAACTCCCTGCAGCTCTCCTGTATCCCTGGGCCAGAGGCTTGTGCAGGGCTTGCAGCCAACAGGGGAAATAAAGAGCTTTCCTTTTCCCTCTAAAGCCTCTCGTGGAAGAGCTGAACAGCAGCACAACCTCTGTCCCGGTGAGGCCCTCCCTCAGCCAGCCCAGGGAGCTCCAGCACGGCCACTGCCCAGGGAGAATCGCCCAGCCCGGCCTGTTCTCTCTGACAGAGCTCCTGAGCTGGGAAGATGGGGCTGGGAGTTCCAGGCTGGGCTTGCTTGGGCTTTGCTGGGCTGGGCAAGGGCTGGGAGCTGGGAGCATTGGGGCTGCTCCTCCAGCTCCTGCTCTCACCATGTTCTCCTCCTTGCCCTTCCCAACCCCACTTGCACCCCTCACGGCACATGGGATTTACAGACATCCCTGTAACTCCCAGGGGGCTTGTCCCTGTGTTCAGGAATCTGCCCTGAGCCAACCCCTGGGGTCGTCTGCACCAGTTCTGGTGATTTGCTGGGCAACCCCTCCCCACAAGCCCTGGCCATGCCAACATGGCCACACCCAGCCCTTCCACCAGGCCCAGGCCCATCACAAATGTGTTCTGGATGCCTTGATCCCAAAGTATCTTTGGGACTGGCACATGTATTGACAATGTCTGAGGGATAAATCCAGATCCAATCTATTCCCTGGATTGGACATGGAGACGTGAGCCCCTCGAGTGAAGACATCTCCATGCCCTGTGTCCAAAGGAAGCTGTGTGTCCATAACCACGGGATCCAGCTGCGGGTGTGCTCTTCTCTGTGCCCACCCCGATGCTCCC
>NW_020958622.1:0-6766 GCF_003031625.1 Empidonax traillii | reverse complement strand
CCGATGCTCCCCTGGCTGCACAGGCACACAGGGGCAGAGGCCCTGCTGTGCTCAGGGCTCTGGGGGTGTGCAATGCTCAGGTGCTTCTGCTCCCGGGGAGAACAAACATGGATTTCTGTCCCTGACTGCACCTCTGCCTCCCACAGTCCCTCCTGGAATGGGGCTGAGCTGCCCAGTGACAGCCCTGGAGACACAAAGGGGTGGCTGGGGAGAAACGAAGAGTCTGTGAAGGTACAGAGGGGTGGGGAGGAGACACATCAAAATTGCCATGAGTTGGTAGATAGAGATTTGCCCTAACATTTTTTTAAAAAAAGAGCTCTCCATATTCCCATGTGGGCTGGGTTTGGTGTCCCTGCATGAACCCCGTGCAGCAGGTTTTTGTTAAAACTCCTGGAAAGAACCTTGAACCTAACATTAAAGCCTAACCCTAACCCTAACACAAACCCTAACCCTAGCCCTAGCCCTAGCCCTAAGCCTAACCCTAAACCCTAAACCCAAACCTTAATCCTAACCCTAACCCTACCTCTAAACCCTAACAGTAAACCCTATCCCTAACCATAACCCTTAACCCTGACCCTAAACCCTAACCCTAAACCTGTGGGGTTTGATTACAGGATAGGTGCTAGCAAAGCATCCTGGGAGTTGTGGTTTGTAAGGACTCTGTCCCACATGCTCAGTTAAATGCTCGTATCGGATTGGCTGACAAGGTCACGTGTTATGAGGTGTCAGCACTTGAAACTACAATAGAAGCCTTTGGCTCTGTCAATAAAGCTGCATTCCTTATGCACCATATTGGGGTCTGTTTCTGGTCCTAAGGACCCCTTAACTATTAGATTAATACAACTGCTACAGAAACCCTAACCCCCTAAGCATAACCCTTACCTCTAACTCTTACCCTAACCCTAACCCTAACCCTAACGTTAATGAAAGGGACATTGGTGACATCATTGGGGACAAGTGACATCACAGGAGATTGGTGAAAACAAAGAAACAGCTGTGATGTCACAGGGACATCGGTGACATCACATGGGACATCAGTGACATCACAAGTACATGGTTGACATAAAAGAGACAACAGTGACATCATTGGGGATATTGGTGACATCACAGGGGACAGTGGTGACATCACAGGGACATGGGTGACATCACTGGGAACCGGTGACATCACAAGGGACTGTGGAAAAGAAAGGGCAGGCATGGTATTAGGGGAATCAGTGATATCATCAAGGACAATGGTGATATCACAGGGGACAGTGGTGAAAACAAGGGGACAGTCGTGATGTCACTGGGAAATCGACAACATCATGGGGACATGGTGTCACTGCTGGGGACAGGGGTGACATCACAGGGACAGCAGTGACATCATGGGGGACCAGTGACATCACAGGGTACTGGTGACAACAAAGGGACTTTTGTGATGTCACAGGAACATCAGTGAAGTTGCAGGGGACCGGGGTAACATCACAGAGACACCAGTAACATCATCTGGTACAATGGTGACATAATAAAAGACATTGGTGACATCACAAGAAAAGCAGTGATGTCATTGAGGACCAGTGACATCACAGGAGGCTTTTGAAAACAAAGGGACAGCTGTGATGTCTCAGGGGACATCACTGCCATAACAACAACACAGGTGACATCACAGAGACAACAGTGACATCATCTAGGACACTGGTGACATCACAGGGACATCGGTGAAATCATTGGGGACCAGTGACATCACAGGGGACTGGTGACAAGAAAGGGAAGGTCGTGATGTCACAGAGACATCGGTGACATCACATGGACATGGGTGACCTCATGGGGACATGGTGCCACTGTTGGGGACAGTAGTGACGTCACAGAGACAGCAGTGACATCACTGGTCCCCAGTGATGTCACAGGGGACTGTTGACAACAAAGGGACAGCCGTGATGTCACAGGGACATCACTGACATTGGTGACATGATGGGGCCATGGTGCAATGGCTCGGCACAGCAGTTACATCACAGAGACAGCAGGACATCATTGGAGACATTGTTGACATCACAGGGGACAGTGATGACACCAGAGAGACACCAGTGACATTAACAGGGACATCTTTGACATCACAGGGGACATCAATGACTTCAGAAGGCCGGGGGTGACATCACAGAGGCACCAGTGCCATTATCGCTGTCACTGATGACATCACAGGGGATAGTGGTGATATCATAGGGAAATCAGTGACATCATTGGGACATCAGTCAGTTCACAAGGACAGGGCTGACATCACAGAGACATCAATGACATCACCATGGAAATGGGTGACATCACAGGGGACAGAGGTGACATCACAGGGACGTGGGTGACATCACTGGGGACCAGTGACATCACATGAGACTGTTGACAACAAAGGGACAGCCGTGATGTCATGGGGCCATCGGTGACATCACAGAGGACTTCAGTGACTTCACAAGGACAAGGATGAAATCAAAGTGACACCAGTGACATCATCTGGGACATCGCTGACATCACAGGGACATCGGTAACATCACTGGGGACATTGGTGACTTCACAAGGACAAGGGTGACATTACTTATACAGCAGTGACATCATCAGGTACATTGGTGACACCACAGAGGACAGTGGTGACATCACAGATACAGAACTGACATCATTGGGGACCAGTGATTTTACAGTTGACCACAAAGGGACAGCCGTGATGTCACAGGGACATTGGTGACGTCACAGGGGACTTCAGTGACTCCCCAAGGACAAGGATGACATCACAGTGACACCAGTGACATTGTCAGGGACATCAGTAACATCAGAGGGGACAGGACTGACATCACAGGAAAGTCAGTGAAATCACTGGGGATCAGTGACATCACAGTGGAGTGTTGAAAACAAAGGGACAGTCATGATGGCACAAAGCCCTCTGTGACATCACAGGGGTCTGGTGACATCACAGGGACATCAGGGACATCAAAGGGACATGGTGGCACAGCTGGGGACAGTGATGAAATCACAGGGACAGCAGTGACATCATTGGAGACCAGTGATGCCACAGGGGACTGCTTACAGCAATGGGAAAACTGTGATATCACAGGGGACAGTGGTGACATCACACAGACATGGGTGATATCACTGGGGAGCAGTGACATCCCAGGGGACTGGTGACAGAAAGGGAATCCTGTGATGTCACAGGGACATCGCTGACATCAAAGGCATCTGGTGACATCACAGATACATTGGTGACATCATGGGGATACAATGCCACTGCTGGGGACAGTGGTGACATCATAGAGACAGCAGTGACATCACTGGTGTCCAGTGACATCACAGGGGACTGCTGACAACAAAGAGACAGCTGTGATGTCACAGGGAGACCTGGGACATGACAGGGGACATCAGTGACATCACAAGGCCAGGTGTGACATCATAGAGACAGCAGTGACATTATCGGTGACACTGGTGACATCACAGGGGATAGTGGTGACATCATAGGGACATCAATGGTATCGTTGGGGACCAGTGACCTCACAGGGGACTGCTGACAACAAAGGGACAGCTGTGACATCACAGGGCTATCAGTAACATCACAGGAGACCATGGTGACATCACAGAGATACCAGTGACATCATCGGGGACATTGGTGACATCACAGGGGACAGTGGTGACATCACAGAGAGAGCAGGGACATCATTGGGTACCAGTAACAACAGAGTGACAACAGAGGGATAGCAGTGATGTCACAGGGACATCGGTCCAATCACAGGGGTCTGGTGACATCACAAGGATGTCACCAGATGTCACAATGGTCACATCACAGGGACATGGTGGCACTGCTGGGGACACTGGTGACATCACAGAGACAGCAGTGGCGTCACTGAGAACCAGAAATATAACTGGGGACTGGTGACAGGGACATCGATGACATCAGAGGGGACTTGGATAACAACACAGAGACAGCGGTGATATCATGGGGGACATTGGTGACATCAAAGGGGACAGTGGTGGCATTACAGAGACAGCAGTGACATCATTGTGGACCAGTGACCTCACAGAAGACTGGTGAGAACAAAGGGGCAGCCGTGATCTCCCAAGGACATCAGTGACGTCACTGGGGACATCGGTGACTTCACAAGGACAGGGGCGACATCGCAGAGACATCAGTGACATCATCGGTGACACTGGTGACATCACAGGGACATCCATGACATCACTGGGGACTAGTGACCTCACAGGAGAATGGTGAAAATAAAGGGACAGCTGTGATGTCACAGGGACATCAGTGACATCAGCGGGGGCAGCGGTGACATCACGGGGACAGCTGTGACATCATTGGGGACACAAGGATGACCCCTGAGACACCATTGACATCAAAGGGGACAGTGGTGACACCCATGAGGACAGCAGTGACATCACTGGAGACCAGTGACATCACAGGGACATCAGTGACATCACAGGGACAGCGGTGACATCATTGGGGACCAGTGGTCTGATGAGCGATGACAGCTCCTCCTGGGTTCCTGTTTGCCAGTGTAGGGCAATCCCATTTCCAGTGTCCCTCCTGCATGCAATGGGCACATTGATTTTGTCCCACTCTTGCTTGTTGAAAAGGTGAGCCCCCTCTTCCTCACATTGCCTGCCCTCTGCCACCACCCCTAATATTTGAATTCGGAATTAAAGCAGCAACCACAACCTTTGTAAGTTTTCTATCTTGTCTTTTCTCCCTGTTGTTGTGCACTTTCCAGGCTTCATTCATTAACACCTCTAAATCTTTATTGGAAGGATGATCAATTTTCTGGAACCTTTTTCTAATATCAGGGTTACTTTGTCCCATTAACAACCCCCCCAGTTGTTGTTTACCTGTCTCTGATAACAGATCCAGGGTAGAGCATTTTCTCCTGGCAGCTCTAAGTCTGTCTAAGAATGCCGTGGGGGTCTCGTCCCGTCCTTGCCTTACATAGAACAAGGCAGCCCAATTCACTGCTTTGGGTGGAGCATTCCACAATCCCACCTGGACCAATCTTCTACACTATTCCAAGAACTTCTACTGGCCCGGCTCTTTTATGTCCCAGTTATGTTTTTGCACTGGAAAAATATTATCTATGTCTCCCCTTAAAATATTTGTTGCAATCTGCCCTTCCACATGATTTCTTGCTGCTTTTATTACTTGCTGTTTTTCTGTTTCTGTCAATTCTGAGAGAATCAAGTCGATATCTGACCAATCTATGCCCTGATTTTTCACAATAAATTCAAATCTCTTACCCATCTTTTCAGGATTTTCCCTAAACAGTTTTACTTCCTCCCTCCAGCTGTTCAAATCACTGGCCGAAAATGGCACTTTCACTTTTGTTTGAGTGCCTGCAGCTGTTATTACCAATCCTAAAGGGGCAACAGTGTGGCTGCTCTCAGCTCTAGCTTTTGTTCTACTCCCAATCTTGCCCCCAGCTTTCTGTCCCATGATCTGACCCCGAGGTGTCCTACTCTCCCCCTCTTGGGGCTCTTCCCTACTCTCTGCTATACTTTCAGTGTCTGGCACATCTAATCCCGATTCCTGTGGGCTGTCGGGTCTCTGTCCAATGGGCTCTGGTCTCCAAGTCACCCTCCTGGGGGTCGGCTGGAGTTCCTGAGGGTCTATAATGCTCTCCTCATCACTCTCTTTTTTTCAACTTAAGACACTGCTGTCCAACACTACAAGGATCACAGCAGCATTTCTTAGGCTTGTGATTTTTCTGACTGTAACAGGGTGAGTTCGAAAGGATGCCGAGATTGAAAACCAAGACACTGCTGAAAGCTCATCAATAAACCCAAGATTTATTACCGAAAGTGGCCAAGTAAATGGGAACCCGAAAGACAAGAAAATAGAGGAGTGAACCAAGCCCTCAGTGAAACCCCCACTCACTCAGGTGTGTTTTACAAGGTTGTCTCACCGACCCCAGGATAACCAGAATTCCCCCCAGCAGAGGCTGCATCCTCGGAGGGTCAGCAGGCTCACAAAGACAGCGGCGTCCCCGCAGAAGGCAACGTTGTCCTTCCTGTGAAGCTTGAGAGCCCCGAGCACGAGCCACCTGCATTTTTATCCCCTGAGCCGGGGATGTCTCCCTGGGCCGGTGTGGCAGCACCGCCCAGCCAGAGGCCCTCGGTCCCTCCCCCGTTCTGTGAGTGCCCCCCTTCAGCCATGCGGGAGAACGTGGGGATTCCCCTCGCACTTGCGCTGCTTCACTCAAGGGGGCTGATCTGTTTGGGTCTGGGGGCTTTACTTCATCCTCTCCTCTTCAGTTTCTCCTACAGATGTCCCCTACAGACAACCAGCCAATCACAGAACACCAATTAAAACAGTTTCTACAAGAAACTCTCTCTCCAAGGACGAAGCTCCCGTTTATCAGTGAACTTGGCAGGCAAAGAACAAAAATTTTGCAGGTGGCTGGGCCAAACACAGACCAAAAAATATCAACAATCCCTGATACACCTGCCCTGATTTCTGTGCTGAAGATGCTTCTTCAGCCCTTCTCTGGAGCTGCAGGGGCAGTGCCCGTGTGCAGAGCTGGAGGGAAGAGACTCCCAGCACAGCAGCACAGCCAGGGACAAGGGCACTTCTTTCCACATCTGGGCTTTGGGAAAGGCTCGGGAAGGTTGGGAAAGGTGTTAACAGGGTGGTTTTGCCTGAGGTGTTAAACATGGGAGCAGGTCTATCTTCCCAATTCCCAAGAGAAGAGATGGCAGAAAGCTGCCCTGCAGGTTGGATTTGAAGGAAGAGGAAAAGAGACCGAGGGGAAGGGGTTTCTTTCCTGGA
>NW_020958621.1:8992-13023 GCF_003031625.1 Empidonax traillii | reverse complement strand
TAGTCTGAGCATGATAATATCACTGCAGTGCAATTTCTTCTTTTTTAAATTTCTTCTTGTGGTTTGAATTTATAACTCTATGGGAGCAGAAAGTGATTTGCCTAAGGCTCAGTCATCATTTAAGCTTACCTGCTCCTCAGGACTGTCTAAGGCTGAAGCTATTACCTTCCTGAACGTGCCCTGGGCATACTACGTTGGTTGCACCATTTGCGCAGAATTGCCTGGTTTGGACAGAAAGGCACCTATTCCTTGCCTAAAGCAATCCCTTTTTAGGCAAACAATCATCTGAGCCTGAAAAGAGCTACAAGGGTGATGGCCATGCCTGGGATTAATAGTTCAGATCCCATTTGCAGGACAAATTTTGTTTGCCAAGTTAGTGTTGACAGTGCAAAACACAGATGCTGCAGAGAGCTGAGCCAAGGGCTCCATGCCTATTGTAGCCCAGACACCAGGAACAGGCATGCAGTGAAACCACCCTCCCTTGACATCTCTGACTCACCTGTTCCTTGCTGCATGGACACAGAAAAGAGGGGTAGAGACAGATATCACCTGAGGTCAATCAGGCACCACATTTAGGGAACTTTGAAGGGTTTAGATTCAGCTTCCTTTACCCACCTGACTGCTGTTAGCACCATGTAACTATCTTTAAAAAGATTTCAGCACACCAGAATACAAAATGCTGAAGGCATCTGATGCTTCTTGTTGAACCTTGCCTTCTCAGGAAAGTGGTAAACACCTAGTATAGATGTACCAAGATGTTTTATTGGGTTATATATTCCAAGGAAAATGTTGAGAAAGGGAGAAACACCTGATACACCTGAAGCTCCCAATGAAAGGACTATCCAAGGCCACATTCTGTGCAGTCAATGTCATGTTTTTTCAGTTAACTGTTAGCTCTAAATATTAATCTAAGTAGGAATATCATCCATCAAAGTACACTTTTTTGGAAGCTGTTCCTATCACTGCATGTACAGAGCGCTCCTAATTTAGCTGATTTTCCATATTTATGAAGCCAAGGTGCATTTAAAATGAGTTTGGGCTCCTGCCCACATTTTCGGTAATCTCACTCTTTCTTGGCAGCATCATACTCCGACAAATTTACGTCTGCTCTGGAAAGCTTCAGTGCAGGCTACATCTTTCTCCTCATTTTATATGAGGCAGCATTTTTGCACTCATGAGCTTAATTTTTCATACCAAAACATAGCAAGCACTGTTTAAAGTCTAGTCTTCGTTTCCACAACATTTTATCAGATGCTTCATTAGGAAGCATGTAAATAATGGAAGATAAGGAAATATTTGGAAGATCATTTCCTATACTATGAACATCTGTCCAACACTGTATAAAACAACAGTATAGATTAAAGATGAAAACCAAATGTGATGCTTTGGCTGCAGGACAACCCCATAAATTCTTATTTTCATATTTTTTCTTTTTTTTTTAGTTTCAAGAAGATGAATTTAATTATTCTTAACACTTAGAGACAAGTTGAAGGCCTTGAAGAAATTTGCAATTCTCAGTAAACCCTGAGGAGAGCTAGGCAAGGTTTGAGCATATCAGAACACCAAGGAATTATAAGCCAGGCAGACTACCTTGAATTTCTGGAAAAGTAGTAGAAAAAACAATACTATTTGTTAATCATAAGAGGATGACTAGATATTAAGGAATCATAATCAATCCCTAAGAAAAGAGTGGCAATTAGCAGCTTATGTTGAGCTGGTAGGTATACTTATAAGGGTTTTATGGAAAGATTTAGTGCTATTCTGTATGTTAACAGTTCAAATAATGGAAAAATGTACTTAACAAATTATTTAACTCGATGTCATTATTTAAGCCCAGCTGGCAACTAAGAACTGTTAATTAATATAAATTAAACAGTGCTCAGGAAAAGGCAATATTGCAGAGACGTCTATTCTGTAAATGAATGTAGGCATGTCTCCTTCACCTATGCCAGTGAGCACTTTCCAAAAGGGATTTCTAGGTCCAGTTTGGTATGCCAAGCATTCCAGGGACCATTCCCAGCTGCTGCCAGCCTGTTCTGGAGCACCCACGAGCTTACTACTGGCTTATTACCAGATGTTGGCCACTCTAGCCAGCTGTCCTGAGGAGCCAGTGACATTGCGAAGCACACCAACAATATTAGTACAGAAACTCTGGGGAGTTTGCCCATAAGAAGGGTGAAGTCATCATGGCTGTTGGAAACTTTAGAAGAGAGGGAGTATCTTTCAGCAGCTGCTTAGTTTTAGCTGACACTGCCTTTGGGCAGGACCTCTTCAGTTCCCTATTTCCATTATGGATATGATTATAGGTTTCTATTCATAGGATGTATAACATTCGAAGGTCTTTAACCATTAAATTACATCATGTCTTCTATTTTTATTTTCTATTTCTATTTTCTACTTTGTCATTTGAAGAACGAAATTCCATTTGTACTTTTATTTCAGTGGCATCTTGGACAATAGAAAACACTTTTATTAAAGCACGTTTGAAATCCCTTGGAAGTCTTTTAAGAGAATCTGATACTCAGAGACAGAATATAAGTGACCGCAGGATGACAAACAGGTACCTACACACTCAGAATTATGAAGAGGAGGAAAATAATTACTTTTAGCTCCTGTCTCCTTACTTTCTTTTCACAATTGATTTCTGTTTGATTGGTATGTTTGGTTGTTGTGGTTTTACTCATGCTTACAATATAATTAGTTTCCTGAGGATTTGGGAGACCAATTGCTTGAAGTCTTACATCTGCTTTGGACTAGCTACAACTTTTACAACCTACTGGAAGCAGTCATTTACTTGCCCTTAGGAGCTGAATATATGGGAACATCAACCCAGCTTTCTGACTGAGTTAACGTAGTAATCATAGCCACAGGAAGAGATCCAAGGAGAGTATCTGATATGGGACATTGTCCAAAGAAAAGGCTAGTGAAATACACACTTTTGGGAATGATTTTGTTTTATAAGTATGACTTTCAGTTGTTAAATTTAAAAAAAAAAAAAAAAAGTCTGTATTAAATCACTGTGAGAAACTGGATTTGACAATGGTGCCCAAAAGGCAACCCCCTATTCCTGATATCCTGATGGTGAGCCTGGCACTCCCTCATGTACTGAATTGTCCGGCTCCGACGTCAGCTGCACTGCCAAGCTGCTCTGAGCAAAATGTTAGAGAGCAGATCAGGGAATCAAGACTTGCACATCTGCAGTCTTGTTAAGGACTCCACTCAGTGGTAAATAAAAGATGCTGCAACTCTAAAGTGCAGCAGCAGCGTGTCAGGGAAGCTGCTCGTGGTCCACATGCCGAGGCCATCGATTGGAGCTGTTCTGGGATCACCTCAACCCTGCCTGCAACCAAAGCCTCGTGCCCATGTTGACTTGCAAGAAAGAGAGCAAGGAAGGTGCCAGAGATCCCATGAGCCACCCTCACACCTGCTTTGCCTCTGAACAGGCTGAGAATATCTGTGCCTGGTCTTGTTGGCATCTCAGAGCTACAGCAGTCAGTCACTCACTAATGAAGAGTAGACCGGACAGACGGATTTCCCTGAACACAGTAAAAATCATGAGAATATCTTAAAGCACAGGGTAAGGAATTACTTTCTTTTACTACTATCTCTGGCCCTATTTCAACAATTGCAGGACTTTTCCTAAAGCATTACCAGAGATACAAGACCTTTAGCTGATGTCATCTACAGACCAATTCACAAAATAGCTTGGCTCTTCTAGACAGGGTTCCAAATTTCTTTCTCTCTTGTTCTTTATCAGTATTTATTACTCACACTAGCATGACTGTGGCTGTTTCATTTCAGGTATTTTTACATACAAAAATGTATGTGGACTATTTTCACCAATCATCATCATCATGGCTAGGCTTCGCGAACGAAGATTTGAGAGGGGCTCTACCCACGCTTGCTACAAGCACGCTGATGGCTAAAAAGGCCAATGCGAGATAGACAAGTCCGGTTGCAGAACGTACAGCAGAAAGACTCCCCAGGTGATATCGACAAGACGCGATTCTTTCTGCGTTGTCTTTTCTCCT
>NW_020958621.1:0-7414 GCF_003031625.1 Empidonax traillii | reverse complement strand
CCTCCCAAGTTCCTCAAAATGATCATCTCGCTTCATGAGGACCAGCGCGGTCAAGTCAGATATGGGGACACACTTTCTGAGCCGTTTCCAATAGCTAATGGTGTGAAGCAAGGCTGCGTTCTCGCTCCAACCTTATTCACGATCTTCTTCAGCATGATGCTCCAAAGGGCCACGGCAGACCTCGATTTTCACCAATATTTATGAGAGGTCCACTCCTACACTTCCTGGGCATGTACATTTTGTAATGAAGTCCAAGTACTGGGGCACAGAGGGCCAGCAGGAAACATCCATAAACTAAAATGAAGAATGAACTTCATAAAGAACATACAGTAATTGGATTGTGCAATTAAATGCAAAATTTAGGATTCTAATGCAAGGAAAGACTGATCAGAGAAAGTTTCTTTTAATGAAAGTAATAGTAAAGGATAATTCACAGACTGAGCTACCACTGTTCTTAATGGAATGGTGTGAATCTACATCTTAGTTCATTGAACTACACCAGAATAGTCTACTCCTGGGCTCCATACAAAAATGTATTTTTCTTCAAGATGTTTCTATTAGAATTCATCAGCTGAAAAAAACAGGAATCAAGCTGTGTTGGCATGAGAACAAGGATGAAGCAGGATTATAGAATGTCTTTAACTCTGAGAAAAAAAAACCCAAAAGTCTCTTCAAGGACACCAGATCTGTACCCTCTGATGTACAGATCACTAGAAAATCTTTTCGTATTTTCACACTTTGTAACTTACACTACACTGCCCTAAGCTGTTAACTCTGAGGGGCATTTAATAGGATGAACTTCTCAGAAAAGAAATCAAAATTTTGAAATAGTAAAAAAAACCACAGTGAAGAGGACTGCTGTCAGAAATTATCTTGTTGCATGTGAAGTATCAGAACATCCGAAGGGATTCAACAGGAAGAAAAATGAAATAAGCCTGCTGATGAAATGCTTTACTTTTTCCAAGAAATATAAAAAAGAAAATATATTTTTTAACTCTGACTTTCTGGAGGCTTATGTATTTAGAAAAATTTTGTAGCACTGTACATCGAGTGCATCCTGTTGACAAACCTCTATGTGGACTTTTTTTCCTATTTCATGCAAATCAGAGTAAATCACCTCACTTTTATAGCACATTAAAAGTTGTTTATTTGAGGATCTACTAGAGTAGATCTCCAGTAGTACTGGAGTTGCTAGAGTAGTTTAAAATTCAAACCCAAGGTTAATTGCATGCCAATTTCTATATACAGATTAATTCAAAACCACTACATCTGGCTCAGGAAATCCTGGAGCTGCAAATGTTGAGGCCAAGAGGGGTAAATGAAGAGCTACCACTTCATATTTACCAACTCTTGTGCTCTTCATTAACCACTTGCTTTTAGACACCCTCAGGGATAGGATTCTAGATTAAATTAACCTTCAATATGACCTAGTAGAACTGTTTTTAAGGTGTGATTAAAAAAACATATTTATTGGCTTAATTCAAGCAGACACCTGTGTCAATTCTGTTGCGCAGGCTTGATAGGGTTCTACAGGGATCCATGTTGCCACAGCTGGAGAAAACCTTTCACAGACAACAAGTTATATGCAAACTTTCCATCAGCCCTTTCTGCTGTTCTTTGTCACTCAGGACATTCTACAGATGCCAGTCTGTAGACCATTTCAAGACAATTTTGATAAAGTTTAGAAATCTGTTCAGGATATTGGGATTTTTACAAGTGAGTTTAAAAAAGATAAGGGATAGAACTGCTAGGTTTTGATAATAAATTGGACTCTATACCTGACTTTAAACTGTATAAAAATAGGCAGCATTAAAACGTATTTTAGTCTAAATTGTTTTCAAAATAACAATTATCTCCCACCTTCTCTGATTACTGACTTTATACTGTCTTTAGAGGATTTTGACAGATACCAAGAACTACTTAGAAATAGTATTCAGGCAGGAATTAAAAAATAAGAAATTTTTTGTAATAACTGACTTCTTCCATTTGCTTTGGACATTAAAATTGACCCCAAGGTAAAATTCAAGAGTTTTGATTAGCCAAAGCCATCTAATCAGCTTAGCTAGTCTCACAAACCCAAGGCAGAAGCCACTATCCTCAAAGAGTAGGACACAAGACTGAAACTTGTTGATGGAACTTGCCATTCCCAATAGTGTTTTGAGCAGCCTGGGATAATCACCATACCTTCCCTACTATCATCTGCAGTAGGCTATGACCCTCTCTTCAAAGTAGCTGGTTTGCTGGCCTCTCTTACCTCAGTAGGAACTACTATGGTCCAGGTCTTGTTTTGTTTGTCAAATGCCTATCGAGGGGAGGACCAAACAGCCTCTCTGATTTTCTTGGATCCAAGGGCCTATTTGTGGTCAACTACAGCTAGAAAGTAGAACCTATCCCTTTGTCTCTTATAAGATTTTATGGGATGGGGTAGTGCTACAGGGACACAACAGCTGTGGTAGAGTAGTCCTGGAGCATGTCGTTGTCTTGCTGCCCAAAGGGCGCAATAGCTGCCACTGCTCTATGCAGGGTAATTTTGTCCCATTTTGGACAGGGATGAGGACAGTGGAGAGAATAAACCACAGTTCTCAAGCTGTAGTAACTGATTAGGCACATCAAAAATAACACTGACCGAGGATGCTTGTGGTATCTGTGCTTTGATCTCGTATTAGTGGAAAGCTGAAGCCTGACGTGGGTGCTAGCACTGACCAAACAACCACCAGTCATGCAGCCAGGAGAGCAGTGCTGCATCCTAAGGTGTTGGCCATATTTCTCTTCCCTGCCTTTGCCACACTTTCTGCTTTAGCTCATTGGAAGTGTGTAGTCCTGTATCTGACCATAGAATTATAGAATAGTTCACTCTGAAAGAGACTTCTGGAGGTCATTTTGTTGAATGCTTTGCTCAAAGCAGGGCCTCAAAAATATATACTCTTTCAAATGTTGCTCAGGACTTTTTCCAGATGGGTTTTGAGTATTTCCACAGCCAAGAATGACATTTCCATAGAAAAATGTATCTATGTTGACACACTAATTGTGAGAACAGGTGGAAACTGTTTACAAAATTCACTCTGACACTGAACTATCAAACACCATATGAATAAATGAGGAAAAAACCCCTTATGAATATTTGAAGTTATGAGAAAATATTAAACTTCTGGAATTTAAATGATATTGGCATTCAGTGCAATTTTGATCGAATGGTAGAAGAGCACAAGAAGCAATGGAAAATTTTTAAAGGAAGAAAATTCATAGAATGTGCTTTTGTGATTCTCTAGGTGAAAGCAAATGGCTTTCACACAAAATTTAAGGATTTCCTTCCTTTTTATCTTATTTCTTGCTTCCTCATTTATTTTAAATCCCTTCCCTATTTTGTGTCACTCTGCTATGTTTCTATATCATGAAATATCACATATTCAGTAAAGTAAATAAAATGTAGCCAGTTTTTCAGCATAATCAGTTCCATTTCATTAGTAAACCAACTAAAAATGAACAGTTTCACTGTTATGTGCACTAAATGTAGTTGCCTTGAAAAACAGTCAAGAAGAGAAACAGTCTCTTCTTTCCCAGACTTTCATTATCTTTGCAATGTGTGGAGATCACATATTTCTAATTTCCCATTTCCTCTTGAAATTATTTCATAAATAGATTTAAATCTGCATAGATCCTAAATTTTGTGTGCTTTTAAATGCATCTTTAAGTCAAAGAACACAGCAAACTGTGCCTTTGGCAGAAGCTGACTTTCAAAAAGCATCCTAACAACCCTCACCATCTCATGTGGTAGCTCTGAAATGAAAAGTGCTGTCACCAGGAGAAAAGGCTGCTGTTCCCCATGTCCAGGAACGGAAAAACATTTTCTTGCAATGTGAGGTGTAGGAGAAATCTTTGGGCAAATGGGAGATGTGTAACCAAGCCTTACTACTATTCCACCTGCCCTTTGACAGATGATTCATCCCTTTCTCGCCCCAACTAATCACAGGCCAATATACCTTTTCTTCTGCCTGTTCTAATTTCCCACCACCCACTGAGAGGGGACCTCAAGCTGGCCAGATCCAGGAGGTTGAATTACCTGCCCCTTTTCTTCAAAGAGAGGGGGGTTTGTTCTTTAACAGGTTGTTTAAAAATGAATGTTTCCACTTTCTGCAGTATCTTTGCAGAGAAAGTGCTTGCCTGTAAGCTTTCTTTCAGTGGCTTCTTGGGTTGCAAAACAGCCCACACAGTTCCTCTGCAACTCTCTAGGAGAAACCTCTTCCTTTCCATTGCCCCAGAGGCTTCCCCACAGGTCCACTTTCTGTTCCTCTTAGGAAAACCCCAGGTTTCCTCCCATCCTCTGCACGCACTCCAGCAAGATGCTCTGAAACATCCCCCCCACCCTGTGCACACTCACCACTCTCAAGGAAGAAACCATCTCCTGATCTTTCTAGGTGGCTTTGCCCTGTGAAAGACATCAGGATCCAGGGCAAGGTGAAGAAGCAGCCTGCCTTCTTCCCTGATCCACAGTTGAGGCCTTTCCAAAGAACACAAGAGTACCCAGGCTAATAGGAACAAATATACCAATGTCTTACACCTTTCAGCCCTTTGACATCCACACCCCGCCCTGTTTCCTGGTCCAAATGGTGCAGCTGGGATCTTGAGCCCACAGTTCACTTCAGATAGCTTTTTTCCTTGACTCTCTTATAAGCAAAGTATGTTCAACCCTCTATTGCTTCCCCACATTGCTATCCTCCTGCACTTCTCCAGCAGCATCTGAATTTCCCAGACCTCTGTCTTGCCAAGCCCAGCCTTGCCTGGCTCTCGAAGGGACGATCAGCACTTCTGGCCCAATTCAAACTCCTTCATTTCTACTTTGGCCTTTCCTTTCAACTTCCTTTATTTAGACATCTTGCACTGTATTTTTGTACCATCCTCTTACCAGTCTCAGTCTGTGTTTGTCACTGCACAAGCCCTTATTCCTCCAGTTGCAGATTATTCCCTCCTCTCTCTAGAACCTCTGTGCCATAATTAGCCTCTTCTGGTGGACCATGGAACAACTGCAAGTCCTACATATATATTCCTGATTATCCACTATGAAGAAAAATTGTGTCAATCAATTCTAAAAGTAGGTGAGATGAATTTCATTTAGCTGTCTAGATGAAGGGTCTGGTTTAAAAGCCAGTATAATTGTTGGACTGTGTGCATTCTCCTGAAATGAGAGCAAATATTTCCTCAAAGGAACCATAACCACTAACCACATCCTTAAAAAAACAACCAAATCCTTAAAAAGTAATTTAACAGATAGTGAATTAGTGGTGCACAGTAATGTTGTGCTCTGCAGAATGTGACAGAATAAATCTGGATATGTTAGATAAGGACACAGCTGAGAAGAGACAAAATGAACACTAACTTTTCCTCTGCCAGGATAAGGTGACATCAGGACAACTTTGTGCTTATGGAGCAGTTCAAATCTTTCCTATTGACCCCGGAAAATCTGGCTCTTGCCCATTGGAATCTGGTCTGAAGATTTCATTTCATAGCTATCTATCTATTCTGTTTTTATTTATAGAACTTCCTTACATTTTGCTCCACGTTACTCTTCACTTCCTTTTTCAGTCCCCTAATTTCAGAAACAAATGACAGAAGTAAAGACTTGCAGTTCATAAACTTCTTTTTATATTACTCTTTTGCCAGGGTACTGAAGCTAAGATTTTCTTTTCTGTTTCAAGTGATACTGAAAGTATCTGAAAGCACCGAAAATATCAAGATACTGATATTAGCAAATACTTTCTCTATAAATTGGTATTCTTTTGGAAGGCAGGAAATTCTCTCTAAAATACCACCTTAATGTAAAAAAAAAAAAAACCCAAAGCAAGGCAAATGACAAAGTAGATCTCCATATCTCGGCTTTGTGGAAAGGCATTTTATAAATGCTATTTTATTGCATGTAAGACCAAATCCAAAATCTATGTGGAAGTAGGACAAATTGACAAATTGTGGTTCCCTACTCTTCTGTTTACAGCAGCTTAACCCTGAAGGTTCCTAGACCTGGTAAAAAGCTTGTTTTTACCACTAAATTCCAGGTGTCCAAAGCACCTTGATGAGCACTTGTTTCCTACCTCCACACCATAGTGTCTTTAAACTAAGTTCTAGGTCTGTATTGTCTGACAAGTATTCTTGGAGCTGTTCTATTAGCTAGGATGAAATACAGTGGCAACCACAGTTTTCCTGCAGAAATCTAGCTACAGGAAAGGAATTTGGAATTAAAAACCTGCAAGTAACCATAAACTTTGTGAAGAAAATCCATCATACTAGGATGTACAAAAGAAAGTTTCTTGTGAATTCCCTTTTCACTGAGAGGGACGAAATACAGATCATAAGCAGAGTTTCTTAAAACAAGGTGTTCTGTTTGTTGTGTTGGGGTTTTTTTAACAGGATGTTGGTAGAAAGAAGCTATTATAATAAATAGCAAAAAAAATATTCACATGGCACATTTGCTTTTTCACTTGTAGAGTTCACTCACAGACAATCACTCAAGTTCCCCGGTTGGAGCAATATTTAGAAACCAATCCTAGCTGTGCACTCACTTACAGAGAGCTGTACTGGCACTCCAGGCAATTCTCAAGACATGTCTGGAAAGTTCCTCAGAGGATCTTACTTTTTATTACCAGACATCAGTCACTGCTGTCTTGGATGTGGTCCAAGTTATACAACCCTCTGCTGATGCATGCTTGTGGGCACTAATAATCTTGTACAGTCCAAACAAACTCTTGGTTCAGTTGCCACAGATGCAATAGGACTACTAAAGCTTATCAGCCCTTGGAAACTTTTGTGAGCTAACTTCTCATTAGGCAACTTTCCTGTCTTCAGCCTATTGTTTTCTGGCAGCCATTTATTTATTCAAACCTATGCATCCTGTAGAACCAATTCAGACAGAAGTGTCCTTTATGGAAAGTGTTACAAGGGTGGATTAAATCTTTCTAATGTGCTCATTGTTGTTTGGATGTCACCTGAAATACCTTATCTACTGGTGCACTGGTACTGTCAGAAGGGCCTACATACCACAGCTCAGGGTCTATGAGGGAACAGTAGAAAGGATTAGGGATCTAGAAGATGTAGCCAATGAAATTAAAAGGGAAGAACTACTGTTGCTATCAGCAAATATTGAGAGGAGACATGACAAAAAGAATATATAGGAATCTGTCTCAGAAACTACTAAAGTAGAATGACACATAGGTCTTAAATTCCAACACTTTCATTAGACATTTATTAGGGTAAACTTTCAAATGTTAGGGATAAAGAAGCAGTGAGACACACAGTTTCAGGCTGGTAAAGACTGTTTTAGAACACATTAGACTAGGAAAAACAGATGTTCATTTGTGTATGAAAATGTAAGTCCTTCCTGGTTTTACTGTTATGATAAATTCTTCTGTTTAAGACAGATACACTT
>NW_020958620.1:11899-13026 GCF_003031625.1 Empidonax traillii | reverse complement strand
TGTCAGCAGAGTTTTCCCTCCTGACCATCATGTGCTACGACCGCTACGTTGCCATCTGCAAACCCCTGCACTACGGGACCCTCCTGGGCAGCAGAGCTTGTGCCCACATGGAAGCAGCTGCCTAGGCCTCTGGGTTTCTCTATTCTCTGCTGCACACAGCCAATACATTTTCCCTGCCCCTGTGCCAGGGCAATGCCCTGGGCCAGTTCTTCTGTGAGGTCTCACAGATTCTCAAGCTCTCCTGCTCACACTCAGGCTACCTGAGGGAAATTTGGCTCCTTGTGGTTAGTGTCTGTTTAGCATTTGGTTGTTTCATTTTCATTTTCATAGTTTTCTCCTATGTGCAGATCTTCAGGGCTCTGCTCAGGATCCCCTCTGAGCAGGGACGGCACAAAGCCTTTTCCACATGCCTCCCTCACCTGGTCAGGGTCTCCCTCTTTGTCAGCACTGCCACATTTGCCTACCTGAAGCCCCCCTCCGTCTCCTCCCCATCCCTTGATCTGGCCCTGTCAGTTCTGTACTCGGTGATGCCTCCAGCCCTGAACCCCCTCATCTACAGCCTGAGGAACCAGGAGCTCAGGGATGCCATAAGGAAAATGATGACTGGATGCTTCTCAGGAACAATGAAGTGCCTGTGTTCTGGTGTGTAACATTCAGAATGGGACTCAGTAATGGCCCAGATTTTCTTATCAGCTTTTTCATGGAGGTCATTGGATTCTTCTTGCAATAAATTTATGTGCAAAAATATGTTATTATGCATCTGCCTTCTAGTTAAGTGTCTACCCATTGAATTTGACCCAGAGATGTTAAAATGTTGAGTTGTGCTTTTTGCTTAAACAAAATATAGGACCCTGCAGTGCTTTCTTTGTCCAAGGCCCTTCTTCTTAGCTGTTCCTAAAGGACAGCACACTGCAGGACAGGGGGGATTTGCAAAGGGAAAGGGCACAAGAATCCCAGCACAGCAGCACTGCCAGGGAGCAGCAGAGCTTGGGCTTTGCAGAGCTGCTCTTTCCACTTCCACACTGTCCTTGGGAGCCCCTTTCTGGCTGCAAGGCCTGAGTGCTCTCTGAGCACAGTCCTGGGGGTGGGAGCCCTTTGAGCACAGGCAGGGACAGGCACTGGCAACT
>NW_020958620.1:3988-5415 GCF_003031625.1 Empidonax traillii | reverse complement strand
CCCTGGAGTGTCATCAAGGCCCCTGGATTCTGTGAGCTGCCCCAGTGGCCAAGGGCCTTTGGCTCCATCAGGCCTTGCACTGTGGCAATGGCCCTTGGATTCCAGGAGGTTCCAAAGTGTCACAATGGCCCTGATACCAAAAGGGGGCAGAAACAAACACCTCCACCCCAATTTGTAAGTATTAAGAAGAGGAATTGTTCTTTATTCAGCACTGGACGTTGCAGGGAAGCTCCTCTAACTGAAGGTGCCAAATGAGAGATGGACAGGGCTTCTTATTGCACACTCTGGTTACATATTCATTAGATGTGCAGGTTTGCTCATACGTATTCATTACTTTGCTTCAAAGGGTCACCCCTTGGAAGTCCTTCTTTAGTCCTTCCAGGCTTCCTCTGTTGCCTTGCCCTCAGTTCTTGAGCAGGTCCATCGTCGTCCTGTTCCACCACCAAAAACTGTTATGTTTGTTCTTCACCTTATCTGGGGACACAGAGCTTATTGACATCCCGTTTGTTTGAGTTACATCCCTGATCTAATTCTCCAGGACTTCTCTAAGATTACATTGCTCCATATTTGGGCATTCTGTGAGTAAAGTTTCTATTTCTCCCATCACCATCCCATGGCACATGCAGGACATCCAGGGGTTAAGGCTCAGACAGCAGTGGGTTTGTTCAGAAGGGAAAGGCAGGTCCTGCCTGACCAACCTGGTCTCCTCCTATTACAAAATGATCCATTAGTAGATGAGAGAAAGGCTGGGGATGTGTCTGTGCTGACTTCAGGAAAGCCTTTGAGCCCATCTCCCACAGCATCTCCTGCACAAACTGGCTGCTCATGGCCTGGATGAGGGAACTGTTTGCTGGGGGAAAAACTGGCTGATGGCCCAGGGAGTGGTGGGGGATGGAACTAAATCCAGGTGGGGCCGGTCACTAGTGGGGTTCCCAAGGGCTCAGAGTTGGGGCTGGTCCTGTTTATCATCATCACTGCTGATCTGGCAAGAATGATGAGGAGCAGCTCAGGGAACTGGGGTTCTTTGGTCTGCAGAAGAGGAGGCTCAGGGAGCACCTCATCACTCTCTACAGTGACCTGAAAGGAGATTTCAATGGGGAAGGGGGGTCGGTCTCTTCTACAAAGGCTTTAGTGAGAACAAGAAAGGAAATGGCCTTGAGTTGCCGTGGGTGATGTTCACGTCAGATAATTTAAAATTCTTTTTTGCACTGAAGGAGTGTTTATGTGTTGCAACAAGAAGCCCAGGGAGGTAGTGGAGTCTCTGGAAGTGTTCAGATGACATCTGGATATGGCAGTTTGGGATATGGTTTAGGGGTGATTATGGTAATGCTGATGGACAGTTTGACTAGAAGATCTTGAAGGTCTCTTCCAACCTTGGTGATTGTGTGATTCTCTGACCTGTCATCAGAGTTTCCAGGTTTGTGCTC
>NW_020958620.1:0-1078 GCF_003031625.1 Empidonax traillii | reverse complement strand
TGCTGTGGGCCCATGGGGGCCCCCCCTACCCCCCTGTACACTTGTAGTTTGCCTTAAGCTATATTTCGTAAGCTGCATTTTGCACAAGGAGACTCTGTCCTGTGCTGAGGGCATCAGACCTTAAAGGAACCACAACAAACACTGGGCAAAGAACCCCAGTCCCATAAATCTCATCCAGAGGAGCCAAGGTGACATCTCAATAGGTAAATAGGCCCAAAGCCAGGGGTTTCTCTAAGGCTGAGCGATCAGAACACAGAAACAATAGAGAGAACGAAAGGTCCCCGAGGTGAGGTGAGGATGAGAATTAAAAAACAGCCCCCAAGATGAAGGCAAACAGGAACTCCCACCAAAATATTCCTCAAAATGGAAACCATGCCTCAATCTCCGCCCCTAACTCCACCTGTTATGAATATTGTAATCAAATGATGCAATAATATGAATATGTAAAATTTTGTTTTAATCATGATCAAGGCATTGTATAAATTACCTGTTCTTATTGAATCACTTTGGAGTTTTTACCGGGCCTGAACTGGTAAATCTCCCCAGCGTAGTCAATAATCAATAAATACCTTGCTGCTTATGGACTTAAAACTCTGTCTCTGAGCAGTTTTACTCACCTGCCCCCTTTTTCTGGGCATCATCCCTTTCTTCTGTAAAAGGCAGTAAAGCCTTTTCCTTGAACCCGATTGGGTCTCTCAGGGCGGGCTCACACTTCCCTTTTCCAGTCCATTGGTTGTTTTAACCAACCTGTCAGATTGTTCCCCTATCTCGACCCGCGTGGTCCCTTGGCAGTGAGCCCTGGCTGGTCTCATTGTCTTACAGTGATGCCTTTGACTTCACTGATGTCTCTGTGACATCACAACTATTCCTTTTGTTTTTACCAGTCCCCTGTAATTTGTAATAGTGAGGTCCCTGAGATGTCACCATTGTCTCCTGTGTTGTCAGCAATGTCCCAGATGTTGTCACTGGTGTCCCTGTGATGTCACCCCTGTCCTTGTAAAGTCACTGACATCTCCTGTGATGTCACCCATGTCCATGTGATGTCACTGCTTTCCCTTTGTTGTCAGCAGTCCCTTGT
>NW_020958619.1:3590-13030 GCF_003031625.1 Empidonax traillii | reverse complement strand
TCTGGGGAACAGTTCCAGGCCCTGCAGGAGGGATGGGCAGGGAAGAAGAGGCAGAGGGGTGGCCCTGCATGGAATGGAGGGCTTGGAATGTCTGGAGCTCCCGGTTGGCACTGGCACAGTTGGGACCCTCTGGGTGAGAATCAAGGGGCAAACAAACAGTGCTGATGTCACCGTGGGAGTCTGGATTGACCTCCCAGCCTGGACAGCGGGGACACTGATGAGTTATTCCTCGAGGAACTAAGGACACTTCCAAGTCAAGGGCCCTTGTCCTTGGGGGGGACTTCAACCTGCCAGAAATTACCTGGGAGCATCACACAGCTGGTACAGAAAATTCCTAAAAACCTGGAAAGACAACTTTATGGAACAGGTCCTAAGGGAGCCGACTCAGATCAGAGCCCTCCTTGATCTGCTGCTCGTCCACAGAGAGGATCTTGGGAGCAAAGTGGAGGTTGGGGCCGTCTTGGCCACAGGGACCACGAAGGGATCTGTGGACAGGAGGAGAAGTGCCACCAAACCTCCCCTCTGGCCATGAGAGCAGCCTTCAGGCTGCTCAGGGAACCAGGAAGGAAGGTCCCCTGGGAAGATGCTCTTGCCGGTGCTGGAGTCCATCAGTGCTGGCCGCTTTTCAAACATCACCCCCTGAGGCACAGGAGCAGCAATTGCCAAATGTCACAAGTCAGGCAGGCAACTTGGCTGAGCAGGGATCTCCTCTTGAATAGAAGGCAAAAAAGGGAGGTGTGTGCCCAGTGGAAGCAACATCAGGTGACAGGGTGTTCCACTTGCAGGAGGGTCTTTCGTTTTGTTTGTCTTTTGTTCTCTTTTTCCCAACGTTGTTCTTGGAGGGACTGTCTCTTAAAGGATGAATTCCCCCCTCCCCCTGCCATTCCCTGGAGTGGGGAGGGGAAGAGAAAAAACCAAAGGGTGGAAAGTGAACTCAGCACTTTCTGGCGCCACGTTTTTGCTGCTGCCTGTGGAGCCCACGGGGGAGCTGCTTTTTCTCCCACCTGCTCAGGAGCCGCCTGGAACCGTCCAGCACAGCTCGGTGCTGCTGCCCCCGCCAGGAGCTGCTCCGGGGGGCGGGATGGAAACACCCCCCACGTCCACCACAGCCAGAGAGCAAACACAAGTTCAGCTGAGCCTGCCCACGGGGCACCGATCGCTGGCCCTGCCCCGCCTGCCTCCTGGAGCCGGCACGGACGGAGCAAAGCCCAGCCCAGGGCGTGGCGGGGAAAAGCCCTCGGGGCACCGTGAATTCCCCTCTTTTTGTGGGTGAGCCCTTTCCTTTGTGTCTTTGTGGTGCTGCCATTTTCCTTGTCAGCAAACTGATATTTTTTCCCTTGTAGCTCTTTGCTTTCTGGGCTCTCTACATTAGGGTGGGGAAAAAAGGGGAAGGGGTTCATTTTATTGGAGTTTCCACCCCAAAATTTGTCTTTAAGCCAAGACACACCTGGACAGATCAGAGAGCTGGGCAATCCCCAACCATGTGAGGTTCAACAGAGGGAAGGGCCGGATCCTGCCCTGGGATGGTGCAACCCCAGATGGACTGACAGACTGGGAATGAGAGGCTGGGAAGCAGAGCTGGGAAAGGGCCCTGGGGGTGCTGGTGGGTGCCAGTTGTCCCTGAGCCAGCAGTGCCCTGGCAGCCAGGAGGGACATCCCTGTGCTGGGGGCATCAGGGAGGGGATTGTCCCGCTCTGCTCTGCCCTGGGGTGGCCTCACCTGCAAGATTGGGGCAGTTTGGGGGGACAGAATGGAAGGGAGAGATTGAGCCATTGCAGAGTGTCCAAAGGAGGGCAAAGAGATGGGGAAGGGCCTGGATTTGAAGCCGTATGGGGACACTGAGGGCACTTGGTGTGTTCAGCTGGAGCAGAGGAGACTGAGGGGAGAGCTCCCTGCAGTTCCAACTGCCTGGGCAGGGGCAGAGGAGGGGCAGGACTGAGCTCTGCTCTGGGGGGAGCAGGGACAGCCCCCAGGGAATGGCTGGAGCTGTGCCAGGGCAGGCTCAGGGTGGATCTCAGGGAAAGGTTCTTCCCCCAGAGGGTGGTTGGCACTGAACAGGCTCCCCAGGGCAGTGGGCACAGCCCCAAGGCTGCCAGAGCTGCAGGAGGGTTTGGATGATCCCCTGGAACAACATGGAAAGCAATGGGGGGTGGGACCTTCAAACGTTGGGATCTGCATTTAGCCAAGGCCACCTGGTCAGTTGACACCAACCAAGCTGGCCCTGCCCAACCCAAACCTCCCTGTGCCTTAGGAGGGGATAAAGTCCCTGTGGGGCACATGAGGAATGTGGGAGGGAACACAGTTTGGATCAGTCCTGCCTCCAGCAAAGGTAAAATCACTGGGGAAAGGGACTGTCTGGCTCTTCCCAGGAGAAGGGGCTCCTTCTGGGGGAGAAAACGTGGCAGAGGAGCCATCCAGAACAAATCCCCCTGATTTCATAGAATCACAGAATCAACTGGGTTGGAAAAGACCTCCAATATCATCAAGTCCTGCACTTTGGCCACAACAACCCCCTGCAGCGCTACAGGCTGGGCACAGAGTGGCTGGAGAGCAGCCAGGCGGAAAGGGACCTGGGGGTGCTGATGGACAGGAGGCTGAACATGAGCCAGCAGTGTGCCCAGGTGGCCAAGAGGGACAATGGATCCTGGCCTGCATCAAGAACAGTGTGGCCAGCAGGAGCAGGGAAGTGATCCTTCCCCTGTACTCTGCTCTGGTGAGGCCAC
The DNA here is from genome assembly GCF_003031625.1 of Empidonax traillii. Classification (NCBI taxonomy): domain Eukaryota; kingdom Metazoa; phylum Chordata; class Aves; order Passeriformes; family Tyrannidae; genus Empidonax; species Empidonax traillii. Next base: position 10,307 of record NW_020958619.1, on the reverse strand, counting down.
AGCTTGAGTATTGTGTTCAGCTCTGGGCCCCTCAGGTCAGGAAGGACATTGAGGTGCTGGAGAGGGTCCAGAGAAGAGCAACGAGGCTGGGGAAGTGTGGTAGTTTTAATCTAGGCCTTCCTTGGTGACCAGTCTGTAACCAAGGAAGGGGCAGTGTTCCCAGTGTTCCATACGATTTTGACGGAAATCGGGGTATAAATAAGAAGGGAGGAGAGGCCTTCGCTCTCTTCTCTTCTGGGGAGGTTCAGGGCAGGGAGTCCTTGCGTTGGTCTCACTTATCTAAGGCTGAGCCTGCAGCATCCACTGACCTGCCACGAGGAGGGTTTGGAGAGTGCTGGCCTTGACTGCAAATCCTGCTTTTCTAATGGATGTGGAGAGATCTGTTTTGCTAGTTACTAGTATAGTTCTTGAGTTTGATTGTGTATATCTGTTCAGTGTTCCTTTTTGTCCCCTTTTGCCCCTTTTTTCCCCTTTCCCTATCATTTCGGGGGTGTTTGGATTCCCTTTTACTGTGTACATAGCATCTTAACTGGATATAACTGTAATATACCTAAAATATATATATTAATATAACTAGCTTGAATTCAGGTTCTTCAATTTGCGTAGTTTTTTTTTTCCCTTTGCCCTGAGGGAAGAAGGATTGGGGGAAGGGAATTGCTGCTGTGGGTTTGGGCATTTGCCAGGGAGCCAGGTCCGAACCATCACAGGTTTTTTTGGTGGCCCCTACAGGGATTGTTTTGGTTACCCCGGTTTGTTTTGGAACAGTTACCGGGAAAACTGCCAAGAGAGGCCTGTTTATATAAATTTACCTATTGTTTGGGAACAAAGAGAACAAATATATAAACATGGTCTTTTTATTCATTTTTTTGGCCATCCTACCCCTTTTCATATATCTATGGATTTCCTATAGGAAGGGAACCAGAAGGCATGTACCAATTTCTACCTTTCCTTGATTATGACCTCAAGGGCTGAGTAGTGGAGGGCCCTTGGATTGGAATTGGCCCCAATCCTGACATAAATTGTTTAGCAACAGTGCTATTGTTGATAAAGGTCACGGAAGTGTTATTTAGAATTGGAAAGGTAGTGTGGTACTGCTTTCCTTGTTGCAGGAAAGGCCGAACCTCAAAGGGATTCACTGGAACTTTGGGAAGGGCCTTGAAAAAGCCAGTCTCTGGATGGCAAGGAATGTGGGCCAATTTTGGCAAATTGGTAGGACGTGTGACACCTCCCGTTAGCTGGGAGTTCACACCAGAACAAGTGTTTGATCCTGATGAGATGGCACGTCCTTTAGCTGAAGGGTGTTTCTCTTATGAGGACCCAAACATGCAGTTCTTTGCTTTGTACTGGGGCCTGGCGAGCGCTTATCGAGCTGCCATTGACTGCTCTCGGCAGGCTGAGGCTGAGGCAGAAACTCAAACCATGCCCCCTGGGACCAGCACCGCCTCTACTACATCCAGAGGAAGGGGAACTCAAACTACACCACCCGAGATACCCCTTGCCACTGTAGTGACAAAGAAGAGCTGGATATTGGTGCCCGACAGCGTCAGTCTACGACCAATGGGAGCTCAAAGTAAGTCGGATCATAGTGGGGAAGGGCTCAATACTGATACCAGTGCCAGTAGCCAACAAAAACAAAACACCCCAAAAATGGAAAGTGAAGTTTTGAGATCAATGACCCCGGCAGAACTTCAGGACTTGCGAAAAGATTACACTCATCAGCCTGGTGAACGAATTCTATCGTGGCTGCTTCGATGCCGAGATGGTGGGGCTGGAGCTCACGTGTTGGCAGGTCATGAAGCACAGCAACTTGGATCCCTCACCAAAAATCATGAACTTGATCACTTGGTTGCAGAAGTGAAACCCGGAACCAGTCTTTGGACGTGGTTTTCACAGGTGTGAAAGAAAAGTATCCATTCAAAGACTATTTAATGTGCCCCCCGAGGAAGTGGACTAAGGTAGAAGAAGCCATCCAGTACTTAAGAGAATTGGCATTGTTGGAACTTATGTATGATGACTCCCAATACGATGGTGTCGTTGATGAACCAGAGGGTGTCACTTGCACAATGCCCATGTGTAGAAAGATAATCCAGGGTGCTCCTGCATCATCTGTTCATGTCTTGGCAGCAGCGATGCTTCCAAACACGCAAGAAATGCCTGTGGGCACGCTGTGTACTGTGTTACGACATACACAAGAAACAGTAGAATCCAGGAATGCATTTTCTAGAGAAAACTCTGATTCCAGTGACAGACAAAAACCTGAAAGAGAGGAGTCTTATGATCACTCTGAATATGAGGGTGACTACGGAGACTGCAAAGACCGACGCTACAGAAATAAATCAGCTGAACGGTCTCGACCATAGCCTAGATCTTGGTCCCGGTCCCGCTCACGATCTCCTTCCATCATACGCAGGAGGAGAGAAAGCCCTAAGCATAAATCACGTCATGAACTGTGGGCTTATCTGCATGCCCAGGGAGAGAACATGAGGAAGTGGGATGGAGAAGCTACTTCCAAACTTGCAGCCAGAGTGAGAGAACTAAAAAGCAAGGAAGCTGATAAGAAAGTTATCTGCATGGTAGATGCAGATGTCCTGGAAAGAGAACTGCGATCTCCAAGGCACAGGAAGACTGAGGTCTGTTCTGGGACGACAAGAAAGCCTCTGACAAACCACAGCAAAGATCCGACGGTGAATGCTCAAACCAGAGCCAATAGAGGGGCCCTGCCTTCTGCCGGGAGGGGGAGAGGGACGAGAAAGATAACAGAGTTTATTGGGCTGTGTGGGTTTAATGGCCTGGCACATCAGATCCTCAAAGATACCAAGCTTTAATAGATACCGGCGCACAGTGCACATTAATGCCCTCAGGACACGCAGGCACAAAGACCATTTTTGGGGTGACAGAAGGGTCTCAAGAGCTGTCAGTGGTAGAGGCCAAAATAAGCTTGACTGGAGACCAATGGCAAAAGCATCCCATTGTGACAGGGCCAGAAGCCCCTTGCATTCTCAGCATGGATTACCTCAGGAGAGGATACTTTAAGGACTCAAAGGGGTACTGATGGGCTTTTGGTGTAGCCACAGTGACTGAAGAGGAGTCCAAATGATTATCTGCCCTGCCTGGCCTCTCAGAAGATCCTTCTGTTGTAGGATTATTGCGAGTCGAAGATCAGCAAGTGCCGACAGCCACTAAGACAGTGCACAGGCGGCAGTACCGGAGGAATTGAGGTGCTGTGATCCCCATCCATAAGATGATCCAGAAGCTGGAAAGCCAAGGGGTGGTCCCTAAGACTCATTTACCCTTCAACAGCCCCATCTGGCCTGTACGTAAATCTGATGGAGAATGGGGACTGGCTGTGGACTATCGTGGCCTGAATGAAGTCACGCCACCATTGAGTGCTGCTGTGCCAGACATGTTGGAGCTCCAGTACGAGCTGGAGTCCAAGACAGCAAAGTGGTGCCACTATTGACATTGCAAATGCATTTTCTCCATTCCCTTGGCACAGAGTGCAGGCCGCAGTTTGCTTTCACCTGGAGGGGTGTGCAGTACCCCTGGAACCGACTGCCCCAGGGGTGGAAGCACAGTCCAACCATTTGCCATGGGCTGATTCAGGCCACCCTAGAGAAGGGCAAGGCCCCAAGCAAAGAAAGTTTTTGAGAAAGGAGAGAAGATTATCCAGATTCTCCTCAACGCCGGTTTCGCCATCAAGAAGAGTAAGGTCAAGAGACCTGCCAGAGAGATCCAGTTCCTAGGGATGAAATGGCAAGATGGACGATGACAGATACCAACAGATGTCATCAATAAGATCGTAGCAATGGCTCCACCGACCAACAAGAAGGAGACACAGGCCTTCCTAGGGGCCTTAGGTTTCTGGAGAATGCACATCCCTGAGTACAGCCAGACTGTGAGCCCTCTTTACTTCGTGACCCGTAAAAAGAATAGCTTTCAATGGGGTCCTGAACAACAGCAAGCGTTCAAACAAATCAAGCAAGGGATTGCACACGCCGTGGCTCTTGGGCCAGTCAGGACGGGACCAGCTGTAAAGAATGTACTTTACTCTGCAGCTGGAGATAAAGGTCCCTCCTGGAGCCTCTGGCAAAAAGTGCCTGGTGAGACACGAGGGCGGCCACTTGGTTTCTGGAGCCAAAGCTACAGGGGTTCTGAGGACAATTACACCACTGTGGAGAAGGAAATTCTGGCGGCCTATGGAGGTGTACGAGCAGCCTCAGAGGTGATTGGCACCAAAACACAGCTCCTCCTGGCACCTCTATTCCCAGTGCTGAGCTGGATGTTCAAGGGAAAAGTGCTCTCTACGCATCATGCCACCGATGCCACATGGAGCAAGTGGATGGTTTTGATTACGCAACGTGCCTGAATTGGGAACTCGAATCAACCTGGAATTCTGGAGATTATAACAAATTGGCCTGAAGGTGCAAACTTCAGTCTGGCAGATGAGGAAGAAGAGCCAGTGAGTCGAGCTGAAGAAGCTCCGCCATATAATCAGCTGCCAAATGAAGAGACACGTTATGCTCTTTTCACTGACGATTCTTGCCGTATTATAGGAGGGAACCGGAAGTGGAAAGCAGCTGTTTGGAGTCCCACACGACAAGTGGCAGAGGCCAGTGAAGGTAAAGGCGAATCGAGTCAGTTTGTGGAACTCAAAGCCGTCCAATTGGCCCTGGACATCACAGAGAGAGAAGGATGGCCAAGGCTCTACCTCTACACTGACTCCTGGATGATAGCCAATGCCCTGTGGGGATGGCTAGAACGATGGAAAAACATGAGTTGGAAGCGTAGAGGAAGACCCATCTGGGCTGCTGATTTGTGGCAGGATATCACTTCTAGAGTGAAGAAACGAGATGTGAGAGTCCACCATGTAGATGCCCATGTGCCCAAGAGTGGAGCCAACGAAGAACATCGTAACAACAGACAAGCGGAGAGAGCTGTGCAAATTGAAGTGTCACAAATAGACCTGGACTGGCAACATAAGGGAGAGTTGTTCCTAGCCCGATGGGCCCATGATGCTTCAGGTCATCAGGGCCGAGATGCCACCTACCGATGGGCACGAGACCGAGGGGTGGATGGAAAGATACAGTGTGTGCCTCAAGGAAATTTATCCTTGGGAAAAAACTCACTTTGTGCTTCAAGTTGTTTTCCAGGAGACCAGTCACCAAATGAGAGAGACCCGACCGAGGCTGATACCGGTATCTGACGATAAGACAGTGAACCAGTTCTAAACCTGAGCTGTGATTGTAACCAAAGCAACAAGGATCCAAACCAAGTTAATGTTGATGCTGAAGCCAATCTTCTACCACAAGACAACTGCTCCAAAGGACTATATATATATGTGTGTGTGTGTGTATATGCGCGGGATATAAGCAAATACGTGAAATATAAGTGTTACGTAAAAATAGTATGGAATAAGGTGGGTTTGAGTCTAGACCTTCCTTGGTGACCAGGTTGTAACCAAGGAACCAAGGCCATTTTCCCAGTATTCCATACGATTTTTACATAAGCAAGAGTATAAATAAGAAGAGAGAGGAAGCTCTCGCTCTCTTTCTTCCGGTGGACCGAAGGCGAAGGTTCTTTGCTGTCCTTCTGCCCAGGCGAGGGAGTGAGGCCTGGTGCGCCTACTCGGCCTTGAGAGGCAGACAGTGCCGGCGGTTGTGTGGTGCGGTTCACTGTTTCTCTTGAGGGAACTATTTGCTTTGTATCCCACTTTATCCCTTTTTTCTTTTTCCCTTTCCCTTCCCTTTTCCCTTTTGGAGGGGTTCCCTGTGGGTGTAAGAGTGTATATAATTCTCTCTCTATATATAAATGTTTCACTTGAATTCAGTTTGCTTTGGGTTCTTTTGATTTCTTTTTGGTGATCTTTTGGGTCAGCTGGGAGAGAGGGAGAGGGAGGGGGAAGGTTTTGTCCCTGGAGTCTGGGCACTTGGCTGGGAGCCAAGTCCCACCAGGGACAGCAGCCCATTCCAGTGGCTGAGCACCCTCTCTGTACAATTTGATTCTTGTCGGGGCTTTCCATGGGAATTGTTTCTCGCCTTCTCCCTTTTGTCCTTGATCTTCTTGCTGTTCCTCTTGTGTTCTGATCTCGTTGCTGTTTCCTGTAAATTGTTCTCCTCTCCCCCGGGATCTTTGCCTTTTGTGGCTCCAGTGGGAGGGGGAGGGGCAGCGGCACCCGGTTTTCACTGGACAGAATGGGGAGCCCCTGGGTGTACTGGGAGCAATGGTGAGCCACTGGGAATGGGAATAAGGAGGCCCTGGGGGAAGTGGGAGCACTGGGAGGGGTAATGGGGAGATACATGGGCCCCTCCATTTGTGACCCCCTGCCCGGGCAGGGTGGGCACTCCCGGGAGCTGTGGGGGAGGACACACACACACACACACACACACACACGTGCTGATGCCCCTCGTTGTCCCCCAGCGCTCCCAGTGTCACAGGAAGTTCTCGTAGACATCATTGGGTTCCTGCAGTCGCACGTGGGGTCCCGACACCTCCTCGTGGGTCACCTGGGGGTCCCAGGGGCGGGCGGCACGTGGGGAGCCCTGGGGGAGCCCTGTGAGAGACACCGGCTGGAGGGGTCCTGGGGGGGTGGCACGTGTGGGTGACGAGTCCCTGTCCCCTCGCCCTGTACTCACCCCCTGCTCGCTCGGTGCCCAAGATGTTCATGTCCAGCATCTCCCCATCAGCTGGGGGGGCCGGGGGCTCTGGGTGGGCCCTGCA
>NW_020958619.1:0-1079 GCF_003031625.1 Empidonax traillii | reverse complement strand
CTGAGATTGAGGGGGGACCCCTCGGTGGGCTCAGGGGGACCCTCCAGCACCGGCACCGGGAAGAGCTCTGCGAAGGAGACGGGAGGGGGCAGGACGGTGACCCCGAGGCTGCCGAGGAAGGGCTGTGGGGGTGTCGGGCTGTGGCATTGTGGGGGTGCACACTCTGCACTGGGACTGGGGCAGACAGCGCGACCCCCAGCCCTTTGGGGACGGAGTGTAGGGGTGCCGAGGTGTCAGGCTGGGAGGGTGTGGGCGTACAGGGTTATCAGGGTGTGGGGGTGCTCACCGTGCACTGTCACTGTCACCGGCGCCGACTCCGACTCCTCCGACAGTGGAACCGGGGTGCTCACCCAGCCCCTGCAGCGGTAGCGGCCGCCGTGGTGCAGCTTCAGGGGGGGCAGGGACAGCTCTGACCCCCGCAGGGGCCCTCCCAGATCCTTCTTCTCTTGGTAGAACCTCACCTGGGTGACCGATGCGTTCTGCCAGCCCCGGCAGTGCAGTGTCACCGTGTCCCCCTCCAGCAGCGCCCGTGCTGGGACCTGCAGCACCAGCCAGTCTGGGGGACAGGGGGGTCTCATCGCACCGGGAGGGCCGGGGGGTCGCAGTGGCAGTGGGGACCGTCAGGGGTGCTCGTGGATGCCAGAGTAGGGGAATCCACACCTCGCCTCACCATTTAGGACGTGCACGGGGGGGCTGAGCCCGGTGTCAGGTCTGTGACACTTGTAGGTGCCGCTATCGGTGACGAGGATCTGGTCAGATCCCTGCTGTCCCCATCGCAGCCCATCCTTGTACCAGGAGGTGTCCCCGGGGGTCCCCGAGCCCTGGCAGGTCAGGGTCACCTGGTCCCACAGCACTGCCGGTGTCCAGGGGGGCTCCAGCAGGACCTGGGTGCTCTGGGTGCCTGGGAGGGGGGACAGGGGACACCAGCCTGCCAGGGCCACCACGGGGCTGGGGACAGCGGGGCAGGGGACATGCCATCCCCCCGAGGACTCACCAGCGAGGAGCAGGGTCTGGGCTGGAAGGGAGAAGGGACAGGGCTGGGTGGGGGTGGCACCCTGGGGACAGTGACACCAGGGGGA